>NC_060059.1:23059233-23166733 GCF_020283565.1 Trifolium pratense | reverse complement strand
GTGGCAAGGCACGCGGGGGGCCAAAAAATCAAAGTGCTCTGAAATGCACACGGGGGTGTCAAGCAACCTCCATGTACCGTGGCATGACCGTGGCCAAGGAATAAAGATAAAATTCCATGCCTAGGCCAAGTTGGGCCAATCAAAGGTAATCGCTTTTTCTTGGCGCCTTTTTTATGACCGGGTTCCAACTAAGGATAATCTTTGCTTGAGAGGGATCTTGCCTACTAGTGGAGGAGGATGCATTTGGTGTGGAATTGAATCGGAAATGTCGTCTCATTTATTCCTTCATTGTAAGGTGGCCTTGGAGGTGTGGTATGAAATTTTTAAATGGCTAGGTGTTGTGATTGTAGTCCCACCGAATATCATGTGCCTTTTTGCGTGTTTGAGTGAAGCGGAGAAGAGTAATAAGGTGAAAAAGGGGTTTAGATTGGTGTGGCACACGTCTATTTGGTTGATTTGGAAAGCCCGGAACGACTTTATTTTCAATAATGTCGGGACGAATTCTAGTGAGTTGGTAGAAGCTATTAAAGTTCTATCTTGGAAATGGAGTGCGGATAGGTTAAAGATCCCCCCGTGTCATTATTACGAATGGACGTGGGATCCCAGTAATTGCTTTGTGCGCTAGTTCGTGGTTTGCTGCAGCTGTGTTTGGCCGGAAGTATTGGCTGTTTCTTCTTGCTTTTCTTTTTGGTCATTTAGGTTCTTGTTATCTTGAGGTGCATGAGCACTTTGTTGTTTGCAACTCATTGTAACTTGGTTCCTTTGTCCCCTTGGCAACCCTTATGCCTTGGTGTGTGTCATACCCCAATTTTTGACCTAAGATCCCGTCATACCCTAATTTTATCCTACCCTTTTTCATAATTTATTTTTCATCATATTTTCACATTTAATATTCAAAATCCAAAAAAATTGTTTTTATAAAAATAAATAAAAACAACACAACAACAGCTTTTGCTGTGTTGCTGGCGTCCCCCGCCCTTTTTTTATTTTTATTTTTTATTATTATTATTATTATTATTATTATTATTATTATTAATTCAAAACAAAAAAAATAGAAAGGGTCAAGCAGAAAATGACAAGAAAAGCAGCAGCAGCAACACGCCTCCCTCCCCTGTTTCAGCTTTTTCCTTCACCTCACCATACTCTTTTCATCACTTTTCTCACCAAATTCAATTCTCACACTCAATCCAATTCAAACACTTCAATCCAATGGATAAAGAAACCCTAAATTTGCCTATAAATTGATCCAGCAGAATTGAAACAAGGGGAGGAAGATCAGAGGAAGAAAAGAAACGATAAAAAAATCTCACATTTTCATCACTTTCTTCCATTTTTCGAAATTCATTCAAACCACCCTCAAACTTCAATTTTCTTTCACTAATCCCTTCTAACACATACCAGTAGCGAAACACACAATAAAAAACGAAGGAAAACCGTTGAGAGAAGCTTACCCAAGGTTCAAAAATAGCCAATAAAAGAGTGAGAGTTAACCCACCGAAACAAAGCACAAAACAAGTAGGTTTCTAAACGTTTTTATTCATGAACACCCACTGAAGCTTTTCCAACTCTTGATTTTGTTTAATTCGTACAAATGTGAATTTTAAAGTTTTTGGGTTTTTAAAGTTTCGAACTTTTTTCTGAGATTAAACATTTATTGAAAAATCTAAGTTTATATTCATGATCTATGTGAAATTTCGAGCAAAATCGTATACTCATTTATAATTTTTGATGATGTTTTGATGAAGTTGTTGTTGGGCAGTGAGCTTCCAAAGCTCTTCCATGGCCGCCCTTGCTGTTCTTCAGCGCAAGGAAGAAGAAGCTTGAGGTTAGGGATGACCACGTGTCATCCCGTTAGTGTTTCCTTTTAGTTTAAAACGCGTCCGTTCGATTAATCCAGGGACCGAGATCTGTTATAGGATTGTTAAATCCCAGCCACATGATTTAATCAAAAGGCTCAGATCCATGACGTCCACGTGAGCCTCTGTTCTCATGCCACACTGGAACCTTAAACCGTTTGATTTTATTTTAAAGATCCAAGGGCTGAGATCTGTTATGTGATTTTTAAATCACAGCCACATGATTTAATCAAAAGGCTCAGATCCATGACGTCCACGTGCGCCTCTGTTATCATGCCACACTGGATCCTTAAACCGTTTGATTTTATTTTAAAGATCCAAGGGCTGAGATCTGTTATGTGATTTTTAAATCACAGCCACATGATTTAATCAAAAGGCTCAGATCCATGACGTCTACTGTGCACCTCTGTTCTCATGTCACACTGGATTATTTTTCTACTTATTTTTTGTTTGGACAAATTGAATCTTGGGCTGGGCCTGGTGTTGCAGATTGCTATTGTTTCACCTCCAGAACCCATTCTTGCACCCTCCTCTGCCTTTTTCTTTAAAAACCCCTTTATTTTATTTCCTTTTTTATTCTTATATATATTATTAAAAATATCTAAAAATCTCAAAAAAACATATTTCTTTATTTTCTTTTATCAGAAATAACAAAATACAAAAAAATACTTTTCTTTATCATTTTAATTAATTTTGTCTAAATCCAAGGGAAGGGATCGTTTTGTTGACTTTGTGACATTATGTGATTTTTGCATGTTTACTTGTTTATCTTTGTTCTTTACTTTCAAAACACAAAATCCTAAACATTCAAAAAAACTAATCTTCAAAAAGAATCTTTTTTAAGAAACATTGACTTTCGTCAAGAGATTTTCAACTCTTTTTCAATAAATGCTTTAACACACTTAAGCATATCCAAACATTTTCAAAAGACTAAAAAATACAAAAACTCACTAAAATCTTTTTGCTATTTGGCTTTTGACTTTAAAAACTTTTTTCTCAAAGAGTTTAGATATGAGTCATCTATGGTTGAAAACTCAAATTCCCCATAACATTTAATCAAAAGATATTGATTCTTTTCCACCTAGGAGAGTTAGTGGCATACTTGTTGATTTGATATCCAAGTTAGAGCCCTTCCCTATTGTGAAGCAAAGATCTATCGTCATCATGTTTGTGGTGGATTAAAGGAGTTTTAACTTAAGATGACAACTTGTCTCTTCTCCTAAAAACAATCAAACAAACCACTTTATTATTTTTACCCCGAACTACGAGGTTTTGATCCTTCATTGGTACGTAGGCATGAGACTTTCACGTCTTTCCAAATCAAAAATTAACAAAAAAGAAATTTCTTTCCTCATCTCCCCAATCATTTACAAGCAAACAATTTTAGCCAAAAACATATATATTACAAGAGGTTCCTATAGAGTACTATAGATGCTTAGGGTGCTAATACCTTCCCTTTGCATAATCAACCCCCGTACCTTGATCTCTTATTGCATTGCTTATTGCTTTATTGCTTCTTTAGCTTTGCATGTTTATTTGTGGGTTTTATTCGATCTTTTCCCCTTCCCTTGGATAAATTAAAGTTCGGTGGTGACTTCTTATTTTGCGAGTCAAAGTCTAATCAATAGCTTTGATCTCCGAAAATCACCGCGACAGAAATGGCGACTTCACTGGGGAGATTACCCAAGAGGGTTAAGCCTAACTTGTATATACATATGTTTTGTGCTATGTTTGTATATTATTTACATGCTTGTATATATTATCTTTGCATGTGTTATTTGCTTATTTGCTTGGACTTGATGACTTTTTGTGTAGTGAGATAAGTCCCCTACCCGGACTTGAGCACACAATAAGATAGGATGGGTGGTATAGTCATGTTGACTTTGATGGAGTCAGTCCTTAAAGAGTTGGCATGAGATCCCCCGCTCAGTGGAGGCCTCCTTGAGGGTGGTATTTGTTGAACGAGTGAGTCGTGAAAACATTATTACCTTCGACATGAGAGCCCGAGAAGCTGAGGACCTTAGAACCCTTTAACCCATCTTGACCTTTTAGGATGTAGTGCGGTGACTAAATCAAGAGTAGTCTTGAAATAGTTGTTACGCGATGCTACACTCAGACGAGTTTCTCTTGAGAATATTATTGGACCACGAGTGAGTCGTGTAAGCCGATAAAATCCGAAAGATGGGATGTGGACTCTGGGAACTCCTTAGGACCTTGTTCTACCAGTACACAAGAACACTTAGTACACACCTCATGGTTGGTTTCTACCCATGGCTCCATGCTCGTGATGTCGAACCCTTAAACCATGTTTGTGATCCTGTTTTTAATTATTGCATAACCATGCATTCATGCATTCATGAAAATTCTTTACTTTGGTTTTCAAAGAACTTAGGATTCCCTTTGCATACGTCATAGGTTTTGTAATCCTTCCATTATCAATGAAATGAAGTTTTTCTCTTTTCTACCTTCAGTAAAAGCTGGTAGTCCACTTTCAGTAAACGTTGGTGTGTTTTGTTACCATCAGTAAAAGTTGGTACATTTTTTCTTTCCATCAGTAAAGGGTGGCATGTTTTTTCTAAAAAGGGAGTTGTCTCCTTAAGATGTTTGCAATCAATATTGAGTTCCTTGAAAACCAATAAAAATAAATCATTTGCATTGCATTTCATGCATCATTCATTATGCAAGTTTTTGCATTCTAAGATTGAGTCATACCTTTTTTCTCCAATAGCTGAGTTGTGTCGCAAAGTACAACACCAAGCTCGTCAAGATGGACCTAACACTAGAGCATAAGATCCACGAGATTCGTGAAGAGGTGACTACTCTTCGAGCAGCAATGGATAGACTAACTGCCATGGTAAAGAGCTTGATGGCCGCTCGGAATCAGTCACCAACTCCTCCATCTCCTCGGAGTGGTGCAACTAAAGGTTTGAGAAGTATTCTGACTTTGCCAGAGAATAAGTTCCGTGAAGGTTTGGGTTACTCTTCTACAAATGCAAGTGTTGTTACACAAGACACGGTTGTTCGGCCGATTCAAGAATTCTTTCGAAGCGCGGGTTTCATCAATCCTCCTCAACCCGAAGTTGATGTTATCCTTGAAGATGATCTTAAAGAGGATTCACCCAACTTTGTGACGCATGGGGAAGATTCTGTAAACATGGTATATGGATGTCTCGGCGAGTACCGTATCTTTGATGCACATTTAATGAGAGGAGATCTGGTACAAATGCACGGTACTTTGTTTAGGATGGGTAATTTAGAACGACATAACTATGGTTCTTGTCGAATTTGTTGTAGAGACTCTCGAGGATGCTCCGTTGTGAAGAGAGGCCTTCAATATCTACTGGATCAAGGTTTTATCCAAGTCACCAGAAATAGGAATGATAATGTGTGATTATGGTTGAAGTTTGTTCAAATGAACATGTGGTCTCAGGTTATGGTTGCTGTGATGAGATTCATTCAAATCCCGAATGACCTTGTTTTGTCATTTGTGGTCTTTTTATTTTTGTTAATGCGTTGTTTGCATGTAAGAACTTGTTTGTTTTCTTGAATGTTTATCTTAATACAATGAGTATGTTTGTCTTGAAGAAATTCATTCGTTTCACTCGTATTTGCTTTCAACTAAATTGTTTTTCTGCATTATGATACCAAAATTCTATCAATATTCTTGCTTAGGCGGAAATTGGAGGGAGGATGATGATTGAAAACGCATGTTGGAACA
The DNA here is from genome assembly GCF_020283565.1 of Trifolium pratense. Taxonomy (NCBI): domain Eukaryota; kingdom Viridiplantae; phylum Streptophyta; class Magnoliopsida; order Fabales; family Fabaceae; genus Trifolium; species Trifolium pratense. Next base: position 23,161,159 of record NC_060059.1, on the reverse strand, counting down.
AAATTGATTTAAAAATGTTTGCCCCTAAATCTATAAAGGTTTTGATGATAACAAAGTATTAATAAACAATTGGAAGGACTAAAAATTTATATTAAGTGCGCAGATATAAGCATCATATAAGCTCTGAGTGAAGTTCAGAGGATGTGAACTCAGAAGTTCACAAGCGCTCAGAAGATGTTGGACTTCAGAAGATTCAACATTCAGAGGATGAAGACTTCAGAACTTCTTGTCTGTCTACAAGCTTCATCAACCTCTGAAGATCTCTTTGAAAGCTGTGAAAGATTCCTTTCACCAGTCAACTCTTCTACCAATGGAGAAAAGGACCTTTCAAGCCTGATCAGTTCAGCTACCTCTGTTTTGTCTGTCCTAACCTGAGAACGTGGGTCTTCAGTTTTGTTAGCTGAATAAGGAAAGTCTTCTCTGCAGTAGTCAAAGTAACTGAAACTCTTTCTTAGTTTTGGATACAACCAAACTGCATCAAGACAGACTGCTTGAAGACAAAAGGTTATCAACTCCAACGGATCTTTTTGCAACGACTCTTTTCTAGTGGTATATATACTAGAAGGATCAGCTGCAACAAATATACAATTATCAAGATTTGAACGTGCGCTGAACAAACTCTGAACTCTGTGATATACAAGCTCTGAACCTTTCTCAAGTGTTTTTGCACTTTAGCCAAATACTCTGTAATATTTGTATTTGCTCTCTTTAGGTTCATCTAAGAGCATTTGTATATTTTTATATACTTTACCATTACTTGAGGAAACTTAAGCTTGTGTGCTTAAGTGTGTAACTTAAACTTGTGTGTTTAAGTGTGAAGTCTTAAGCTTGTGTGCTTGAGCATAGTTGTGAAGTCTCTTGCTTGTGTGCTTGAGCAGGTGTAATCTTGTGTGATTATAGTGAACTCCCTTGGAAGTGCAAGGGGACTGGACTACTCTCGTTTTGTGAGAGGAACCAGTATAAATTGCTTGTGTGATCTCTCTCTCTATCTCCTTAACTTGTTATTTATTGTGTTACTTTTCCGCTGCTAACGTAGTTGAGTTAAGAACTTGAAAAAGTTTTAACTTAGCTAAAACACAATTCAACCCCCCCCCTTCTTGTGTTTTCACACCTTCAATTGGCATCAGAGCACCTGGTCTGTTACTTTCACTTAACAGTGAGACAGTAAAGATCTTGTGAGAACACTATGTCTGGAGGAGATGATAGTAGTACTAGAACTACTGGTGAAGGTGAGGCCAGTGGTGCTGGTGGTGGTCCTAGAAATGCTTTTGGTTATGACTACTTAAGTAATGAATCACATGAACATAGTGGCAATAGAAAAGCCCCTATATTCAATGGTGATGCTTCATTATTTGAGTGGTGGAAAGAGAGACTGTATAGCAATATTACTGCTATTGATCATGAGTTGTGGGATTTGGTTGAGCTGGGAGTAACTTTTGAAAACTTGAATGAACATGGTAGGTTGTCCATGGAGAATAGAAAGTTACTCACACCAGCTAACCTAAAAATCTACACAAAACATCACAGAGTAAAGGACATCGTTGTTGGTGCTATTAGACATGAGGACTATGTCAGAATAGAGAACAAGTCTACTGCTAAATCTATCTTTGATTCTATGTGTGCTACCTATGATGGTAATGAAAAGGTTCAAGAGGCTAAAGCTAGTCTTTTGATAAGACAATATGAACTTTTCACTATGCAACAAGATGAAAACATTGAGACTATGTTTACAAGGTTTCAAATCCTTGTATCTGGGCTGAAAGCTCTTAAGAGAAGTTATTCAACCTATGACCATGTTCAGAAGATTCTGAGAAGTCTTCCTATTGCTTGGAGACCTAAGGTCACTGCAATAGAGGAAGCTCAAAATCTCAAGACTCTGAGTCTTGAAGCTCTGATAAGCAATCTCAGAAGCCATGAGATGGTTCTGGATGCTGACTCAGAAACTAAGAAGAAGTCTAAGTCAGTGGCTTTACAGTCAACTAAGACTACTTCTAAGGCTCTTAAGACTCAGCTTCTTGATATTGAAGAAGAATCTTCTGCTGATGGTCAAGAGGATGAGATGAATGAGGATGAGTTTGCTTTATTCACCAAGTTTCAGCAATGGAACAGATTTAACAAAAGAAATTTCAGAGGAGGTAACAGCTCCAGAAATTTTGTCAGCAAAAAGGATGATCAGAAGAACTGCTTCAACTGTAAGAAGCCAGGACACTTTATTGCTGATTGTCCAGAAATGTCTGCTAAAGACAAAAGCAAAAGATACAGCTCAAAGAAGCAACAATTCAAGAGCAAATTGAAAAAGAGTCTGATGGCTACTTTTGAAGAGCTATCATCTGAGGAAGAAGTTGAGGAAGAAGAAGAGGCAAATCTAGCCCTGATGGCTTCAGCTGACTCAGATGTAGACTCAGACGATGAATCAGAATCAGATTCAGAAGTAACTGATGAGGTATTTTCTGACTGCTCTAAATCTCAACTTATAACTGCACTTAACAAGGTCATTGAGAAACATCTCAGAGTGCTAAGTAAACAAAAAGTTTTACAAGAAAAGCTTAACACTCTGACTGAGCAAGCAGAACATTTTCAAGGTCTATATCAAGAAACTCTGAATAGAGTAGATGACTTTGAAAAGGGTTGTGCTGTTTGTCACAAACCTATTGATGAGCAGGAAATAGCTCTTCAACAGTTTGTGCATCTCAACCTTGGGAAGAGCAAAGCTGCTAATAGAATTTATAATGTCTTGAGACATAGAGGAGAAGGACTTGGCTATGAATATGGTAGAACATATTCAAAGCTGAAGACCTTTGCCAAAAAGGTTGGAAAATCTTGGGTTTATTATGTTGTTCCACCAAGTGAAGAGGGAAAGAATCCTGGCATTTGTGAAAATGACAATGATGATCTGAGTGATTTAGAAGCTGATAGCTCAGAGGAACCTAGTCCCTCAGGATCTGGAAAGAAAAGTTCAGAAGATAGAAGTTGTTCAGAACCTGAGAACATTAGTTCAGAAGTTCTGAAAGCTTCAACATCTGAGACTTCAAATTCTGGATTCAAAGGAACTTCAGTACCTGAAGCAAGTCAACCTAAAACATCAGAAGTTTTTAAAAAGAAAAATTCTAAATCTCAGATGAAGTACAAGACTCAGACTATTTATGATTCTAGAGTCAGTAGATATAATCAATCAGAAAATGGGATTGATAATAGATACAAACCCTGGAATCATAAACAATCCAAATCTTGGAACAATAACAGATTTCAAACAAAGAAAAGATTTCAAAAAGGTTATTATTCCAAACCAAGGTCTTTCTCTAACACTAGACAACATAATAAGCATGTTTGGACTAACAAGCGTGGACCCAGAAGATGGGTACCAAAAGCTGAAATCATGTATCATTCAGATTTACCAACTAGGAAAGGATATGTCCTACCTAAAGTTTGGAAACAAGTCCTATGCAAAGGAAGAAGGGCTTATGTCCTTGACCAATGGCTGACAAGTTCTCAAGATAACAATCAGAACTTGATAAATGAAGAGGAAGAATATTGGGATGACCTTATCATTAACTGTGATAAAGAGTTCCACCGTAGTGATTAAAGTTGTTTCTCATACAGCCTGTCACTCAAAGAAGTATCATGAATCATTCATGGTATCTGGATAGTGGGTGTTCAAGGCACATGACTGGTGATAAACAACTATTTTCTAAGCTGACTATGAAAGAAGGAGGTTCTGTTGGTTTTGGAGGAAATCAGAAAGGAAAGATAATAGGTACAGGTACAGTAGGTAATTCCTCCCTATCTATTAATGATGTTTGGTTAGTTGATGGACTTAAGCATAATCTATTGAGCATAAGTCAATTTTGCGACAATGGTTATGTAGTTGTCTTTAATAAGGAATCATGTACTGTGTCTAAACAATCTGATAACACCATGATTTTCAAAGGTCTGAGAAAGAACAATGTTTATAAAATTAATCTTTCTGATTTGAATGAACAAAAAGTGATGTGTCTTTTGACCTTGAGTGAAGAAAAATGGATCTGGCATAAGAGGTTAGGCCATGCTAACTGGAGGTTAATCTCCAAGCTTAGCAAGCTTGACCTTGTCAGAGGTTTACCTAAAATCAAATATCACTCAAACACACTTTGTGGTTCATGTCAAAAAGGAAAGATTACAAAATCTTCTTTTAAACCTAAGAACATTGTCTCTACCTCAAGACCATTGGAACTTCTTCACATTGATCTTTTTGGACCAGTTAACACTGCTTCAATCAATGGAAAGAAGTATGGATTAGTGATTGTTGATGATTACAGTAGATGGACTTGGGTAAAATTCCTAAGAACAAAAGATGAAGCTTATGATGAGTTTAGCATCTTCTGCAAACAAATTCAAAATGAAAAAGGCTACACTATTTTAAAAGTTAGAAGTGATCATGGTGGAGAATTTGAAAATGAACCTTTTGAAAATTTTTGTGAAAAATTTGGCATTCTGCATGAATTCTCTTCTCCTAGAACTCCTCAACAAAATGGGGTTGTAGAAAGGAAGAATAGAACTCTGCAAGAAATGGCCAGAACCATGATGCATGAAACAAATGTAGCAAAGTTTTTATGGGCAGAAGCTGTAAACACAGCATGTTATGTTCAAAATAGAATCTATATCAGATCTAAGTTGAACAAAACTGCTTATGAATTGTTCAAAGGAAGAAAACCTGATATTTCTTATTTTCATCAGTTTGGATGTACGTGTTACATCTTAAATAACAAAGTCCATCTAAAGAAATTTGATGCTAGAGGTTATAAGGGTATCTTTATAGGATATTCTGAACGCTCAAAAGCATACAGACTATATATTTCTGAAACACACACTGTGGAAGAAAGTATGCATGTCAAATTTGATGACAAAGAGCCTGACCAAGTGTCAGAGCTTGTGGAAGGTTTATCTAGATTTCAGGTATCAGAGGATCAATATTCAGATATTCCTAACTACTCAGAACATCCATTCTCTGAAGTACCTCTGAACACAATAGTTCCTACAGACTCTGAACAACCAAGTACTGAAGCATCTGCTGAACCTGATGCTGATGAGTCTGAAGATGATGAGCCCCCAAGAAATACTTTCAAATACAAGTCATCACATCCAGAGGAACTAATCTTAGGCAACAAGGATAGTCCAAGAAAGACAAGATCTCAACTGAGAAATGAGGAATCATTAGTTGGTCTTATCTCAATGATGGAACCTTCAAAAATTGATGAAGCTCTGAAGGATGATGCTTGGATTGTAGCAATGCAAGAAGAGCTGAATCAATTCCAAAGGAATGATGTATGGACTCTAGTGCCTAAACCTTCACACAAGAACATTATTGGAACAAAATGGGTATTCAGAAACAAGCTGAATGAACAAGGTGAAGTGGTAAGGAACAAGGCTAGATTGGTTGCACAAGGTTATAGTCAACAAGAGGGGATTGACTATACTGAAACCTTTGCACCAGTTGCTAGACTTGAAGCAATCAGGTTACTTCTATCTTATGCTGTTAATCATGGAATAACCTTATATCAAATGGATGTTAAAAGTGCCTTCTTAAATGGTTTTATTTCTGAAGAAGTGTATGTTAAGCAACCTCCTGGTTTTGAAGATGTCTCAAACCCTGAACATGTTTTTAAACTGAAGAAATCACTGTATGGTCTGAAACAAGCTCCAAGAGCTTGGTATGACAGACTCAGTAATTTCCTTCTTGAAAAAGGTTTTGAAAAAGGAAAGGTTGACTGCACACTCTTTAGAAAGACAACCAAAGAAGACATCTTAATCATTCAAATTTATGTTGATGATATTATTTTTGGTTCAACTAATGCTGCTTTGTGCAAGAATTTTTCTAAGATAATGCAGGATGAATTTGAAATGAGCATGATGGGAGAGTTGAAGTTCTTTCTTGGAATTCAAATCAATCAGAAGAAGGAAGGAACTTATGTTCATCAATCAAAATACACTAAAGAACTTCTGAAGAAATTCAATTTAGATGACTGCAAGATAATGAATACTCCTATGCATCCAACTACCAACATGGGCAAGTCAGATGATGAAGGAAAGGTAGATCAAAAGATCTACAGAGGTATGATTGGTTCTTTACTCTATCTGACAGCCTCTAGACCAGATATTTTATTCAGTGTTTGCTTATGTGCAAGATTCCAGTCAGATCCTAGAGAATCTCATCTTACAGCTGTAAAGAGAATCTTTAGGTATCTGAAAGGAACAACTAATCTTGGACTTCTCTATAAGAAATCCAATGATTATGTGCTAAATGGATTCTGTGATGCTGACTATGCTGGAGATAAAATTGAAAGAAAATCCACAAGTGGCAATTGTCAATTTGTTGGTGAAAACCTTATCTCCTGGGCTAGTAAGAGACAAACTACTATAGCTTTGTCTACAGCAGAAGCAGAATACATTTCAGCAGCTAAGTGTTGCACACAACTACTCTGGTTAAAATATCAGTTAGAAGATTACCAGGTAAGCAGTAACAATATTCCTTTATATTGTGATAATACTGCAGCCATTCATCTATCTAAAAATCCTATCCTACACTCTAGAGCCAAACATATTGAAATTAAACACCATTTTATCAGAGATTATGTTCAGAGAGGCATTATAAATATTAAGTTTGTTGATACTGAAAATCAATGGGCTGACATATTTACTAAAGCCTTATCTGTTGAAAGATTTGATTTTATAAAGAAACATCTGAACATGTTTTCAATCTCTGAATGAAAAATTGTTTTTGGCAATTAAAGTGTAAGTGGTTATGTATATCAGAACTTATGATTCAGAACATCTGAAACACAAGCTCTGAAGTACTTGACTCTGATAGAGAATTTTAAATAACTCAGAGGCTCTGAATTATTTTAGTGGAAAACGTTCAGTATTCACTGCTGAACAGTTGTCCATTAAAATAGCAGTTACCGAGTAAATTTTCTGCACGTGGTCTACGTGTGTCAGGTAGTGGGTGGTTAATGATGATTTTTGGTATTCAACTTTTTGTCAATTAGCGTAACTTCCCAAATTTGCTATTTTCGTGTTAACTGTACTCATTTAAATAAACTTACACAATACACTTGCACACTATTCACTTTCACAACCTACACTTTCATATTCTCTCTAAACCTCCAACACAAACTTTCTTTCTCTCTCGTTAGTCTTCCAAACCTTACCCTAATCTCCAACAATGGCTGGTACTTCGTCTTCTTCGTCAAAAAGGATTCCACCGTTCATATTCAAGAACCTTCAGATCGTTGGGAACGAGATGGAGTTTCCAGAATCTGAACTTACTTTTCTCTCAGAGAAGATGGTTGATTTTGATGGTCTACAAGCTAATGGGTTTGATGTTAAAAAATACTTTATCGCTCAGGGATGGGATAAGTACTTCGACATGCTTAATGGTCCCATTTATCCAGATTTGTTGAAGAAATTTTGGATGAAAGCAAAGGTTTTTGATAAGCATGAAGCTAAGAAGGAAGAGCTTGCTGCTATTGAGAGGAATCCTAGTCTGAAAGGAAAAACTAGGAAGGAAATGGGTTTGCTGGATTATACAGGTGTACAGATTAGGTCTAACATCTGTGGAATGAACATGGCAATCTCGCCTATTCATCTCAATGCTCTTCTTGGTCTACCTAACTCTGGGATAGAGTTAGATGTGTTTGAAAAGGATACAAGATACAGGGATGATCTTCTGCATCTCATCTGCACAGATTTCTCTTTGAAAGGGAAGGTCAAGGGTTTGACTGATGAATGTAGAGTTCTCTTCAAGATCATCCTAGCTGCTATCAGTCCAAGGGTTGGTGGGACTGATACAATCTCCTGGACGCATCGTCATCTGCTGTACTTTCTTCTGACTGAAAAGAAGGTTAATCTTGGAGATTACTTTTTTGAGAGGATCTGTGAAGCCATCTTCCAAAGCAAGTCTTAGAGAAAAACAACTATTGTTTATCCTAGATTGCTTTCAGATCTTCTGTACCAAGGTCACATTGTTCAGAATCTGAAGAAGTTCTATCCAGAACTTATGGCTCAGAAGCTCTTACCAGAAGTTCTGAATGCAAGCTTCTTAACAAAGATGCACTTAATCAACACCAAGCTGGTTCAACCTAAACAAGAATTTAGAGTTAGACCTGAAGATCGTATGTATGTAGAAGGCTACCCAATTATATCTGAAGCTGATGCTGAGCATGTGATTCAGGACTACTTAGAAGTGCTTAGAAAAGAAGGTTTGGTTGTTGATAGAAGTATGGTTCCTCCAGCTCCTGTAAACATGTATAACCCTAAGAGGAAGCCAAAGAGGAAAGCTGAACAAGACAAACCAGATCTTTTGGCTCAGAAGAAGGTTAAGGTTGAGCAATCTATGGCTGAGCAAAGAACTAAGAGGAAGCATGAAGAAACTGCAACCAAGGCTGCTGAAGGAGCTTCCAAAAAGCCTATGGTTGTTGAAGTTGACAGTTCATCTGAGGAATCTGACTCTGAAGATGAAACTGAATCTGATGAGGAGACTCTTGCTGCTCGTTTGAGGAAAAGACCTGCTCCTATTTCTAAAGATAAAGGTAAGTCTTCTAAGTATGTTTTTAATGAAAATGAGATTGGATTAGGTTACACCAAACCTCTCAAAACTATCTTACCAACCTCTGATATTTCAACCTCTGATAACCCCCTATCTGAACTGGAAAAACATTTGAGCCCTGACCCTCTTAATAATCACCCTCTTTCTCATGAAACTCAACACAAATCTAGCTCACCTCCAAAATCTACATCACCTCAACCTGAACCTCAACCTGACATTCCACAATCTGAACCTCAACCTGACATTCCACAATCTGAACCTCAACCTGACATTCCACAATCTGAACCTCAACCTGACATTCCACAATCTGAACCTCAACCAGATATTTCTGTCATTAAACCAACCTCTCCCACAAAACAACCTTCTCCACAAAAATCCCCTAAACCAACCCCTGAACAAGTTGCTCCTGAACCATCTCCTGAACATGTTCACCCTGAATCTACTTCTGACATCTCATCATCTGAACCAACCCCTGAACCCCATCCTAACCCAAGTGCTGAACATGCTTCTCCTGAGCGTATTCACACTTGTGCTCCCAAGCCTTCAGAGGTAGAAGTTGTGACTATTGACAACCCTACTCCTGAAATACCTAATATCTCTACCATTCCCAATCCTTCACCATCATTATCCAACACTTTTAGAAATCTATCCACTCAATTTCATGAAGACTTGCTTAGATTATCTTCAATAAAGGACAGGTTCTTAGTTTGTCCTTCTGATGTGGATCTCGAAGTATCAAGCATTAAGGCAAGGATTTGCCATGCTTTGGATGTTGCTGCTGCAAAGGTTAAGGCTGTAGTTGGAAGAAGAGATTTGGATGTGATAGACCTCTTAAAGAAAAGTCTGGCTAGGGCTGAATTGAAAAGGTTAACCATGTTTCATCATGATGGATTTGAACTTGCTAAGCTGGAAGAAATTGCTGCAGTTGAACACCGTCTGAATGCTTTCAAGAGTTCAGAGTCTGGAGTCATCTGGATAGACTCCAAGCTTTTTCAGAGTCTTGAAGCTCAGAGATCTGAGTCTGAAAGGTTAGAAGAAGCTGCTGCAAGAGTTGCTCAGTTGGCAAATGAGGTGCAACAAGAAGATGTGCTTGCTTCTCAGAATCAAGAGGATGTGCTAATGATTGACTATCCAGAGGATGGTGAACCCTCTGATAAAGGCAAGGCGCCTTTGGTAGAAGAACAAGCACCTGTGATTGAAGATCAAGCCCCTGTGATGGCTAATCAGTTGCAGATTTTTCAAGAGGCCCTGAGGGAACAGCAAGAAGGTTTAGAACGTCAAAGAGCTGCTCATGAGACATTGGAAACCAAGGTGGATGGTTTAGTTTCCAATGTGGGATCTTGTGGTTTCTTGTTGTCTCTTTTATCTTTCTCTTCGTCTTCGCGTTTCTCTTCGTTCTTCTTTCTCTTAAACTCTGCGATGCGTAAACTGATTCTTTTCATTATTCCTACTTTCTCTTGCTTCACTTGTTTCTTCTTGATTTTACGTGAAGCAGGCATGCTAAATTGCTCCTTTTTATAAACCCTTGAGCGCGTTGGTTTTTGTTTGTAAAATTAATTCACCTTTGTAACAACCACTCTTTCTTCTTTGACTGTCTTGGTTTTATAACTTTGTTTTACTTTTTGATAATGACAAAAGGGGGAGTAGTTACGCATTAATTGATAAGTTCCAAAACTGAAACCACGCCTTTTATCTCGCTTTTATCTGTTATATTAAAAGTTGTTACTTTTAAGTTGTTTTACGTATTTCAAGGAGGAGACTAAGTTAGTTGAAACTGAAATAAATTTCATAAGTAAGGATAAGTTAAGAGTGCAATTTTAACTTAGCCTTATGAGACTTAGGGGGAGAGCTTGCAAACCTCTCACTCTGAAGAAAGATATGAAATCTGTTTTATTTCAAAACATCTTAATCTTATACTAAATTAAAATATCATGGATAAAACATAAAGTTCAGACTTTATGGAGTATCAATCTTAGGGGGAGCTTGCAAACCTCATAAACCTAAGAGAAACATGATAAGTTAATTTAACAACAATTGTCAATTAATACTTATGTTTGTCATCATCAAAAAGGGGGAGATTGTTGGAACAAAATTGATTTAAAAATGTTTGCCCCTAAATCTATAAAGGTTTTGATGATAACAAAGTATTAATAAACAATTGGAAGGACTAAAAATTTATATTAAGTGCGCAGATATAAGCATCATATAAGCTCTGAGTGAAGTTCAGAGGATGTGAACTCAGAAGTTCACAAGCGCTCAGAAGATGTTGGACTTCAGAAGATTCAACATTCAGAGGATGAAGACTTCAGAACTTCTTGTCTGTCTACAAGCTTCATCAACCTCTGAAGATCTCTTTGAAAGCTGTGAAAGATTCCTTTCACCAGTCAACTCTTCTACCAATGGAGAAAAGGACCTTTCAAGCCTGATCAGTTCAGCTACCTCTGTTTTGTCTGTCCTAACCTGAGAACGTGGGTCTTCAGTTTTGTTAGCTGAATAAGGAAAGTCTTCTCTGCAGTAGTCAAAGTAACTGAAACTCTTTCTTAGTTTTGGATACAACCAAACTGCATCAAGACAGACTGCTTGAAGACAAAAGGTTATCAACTCCAACGGATCTTTTTGCAACGACTCTTTTCTAGTGGTATATATACTAGAAGGATCAGCTGCAACAAATATACAATTATCAAGATTTGAACGTGCGCTGAACAAACTCTGAACTCTGTGATATACAAGCTCTGAACCTTTCTCAAGTGTTTTTGCACTTTAGCCAAATACTCTGTAATATTTGTATTTGCTCTCTTTAGGTTCATCTAAGAGCATTTGTATATTTTTATATACTTTACCATTACTTGAGGAAACTTAAGCTTGTGTGCTTAAGTGTGTAACTTAAACTTGTGTGTTTAAGTGTGAAGTCTTAAGCTTGTGTGCTTGAGCATAGTTGTGAAGTCTCTTGCTTGTGTGCTTGAGCAGGTGTAATCTTGTGTGATTATAGTGAACTCCCTTGGAAGTGCAAGGGGACTGGACTACTCTCGTTTTGTGAGAGGAACCAGTATAAATTGCTTGTGTGATCTCTCTCTCTATCTCCTTAACTTGTTATTTATTGTGTTACTTTTCCGCTGCTAACGTAGTTGAGTTAAGAACTTGAAAAAGTTTTAACTTAGCTAAAACACAATTCAACCCCCCCCTTCTTGTGTTTTCACACCTTCAACGCAAAAATCTCTAATTGTGTGCTCTTGAATAAAACCCTGTTGATGATGTACAGGCATTGTTTTAATTCCCAAACACCGGAGATATAAGGAAGATGATCCCTCGTTAAACCCTTGTTGAGCCTTTGAAGTAGGAGTTTCTTTTCAATACAAAAAAATAACCCTTTCATTTAACCTGGGGCATGGGTAGTATTCATTTGATTTGACCAAGTGTTCAGATTTCATAAAGATATGCACCTTTAAGAATCAACCGCAATAGTCATCCTTCATTCTTCAGGAGATAAAAAAGGGGTGTGAAACCACAATGGTTATCACTCATCCATCAAGAGATAAGGCAGACAAAACCCTTTTCAACAATTTAAGACAGAGTCATATGATTTGTTCAAAATCAAGATATCAAGGGACCAATCAAAAGAAAGAAGCAAAAAGAAAAGCCCGCTAAGACCAAGGTTGAAAACAATTGGCTTAGGCAAAAGTTAGGGCATCCCGCTGGACTATCAATTCAAAAGAGAGAGTTCAGGCAAAAGTTAGGGAAAATGAAAAGCGAAAGGGTTACTACAGCCAAGGTCTTCAATACCAAAAAGAACAAATTTGTGTGACTACAACCACAAAGACAAAAAAGGTGACTGCTACTCCGAAAGCCTCATTGGTTCCCTAATCGTCAAAATCCTTTTTGAGAAATGAACACTCTGGTTGAATGAAATGAATATAGGACTGGAGAACATCACGAAGAATGGGTGGGCACAAATAACCTTTGAGCCTTCAAATCTTTTTTTCTAAAAACCGTGAACCAGGCCACGTTACAACCCTTAAAAGTCCTAATTGAAACAAGGTTTATTTCAATAGCATACTTTAAAGCGTTCCTGACTCCCATGAGCTTTGCTCAAAATTTGTGATGGTATCATATGCTTTTATATATTTGTCTTTCAAAAAAAAAAAAAAAAAAATCAATGTCATATCCTAACCAGTGATTCAGTCACAAGGTTTTGCGACATCATTTCAATAAAATCTTCAAGACTTACATAACTGTTGTATTAGAATTCTCATTCTCAAAATAAACTTTTTCTGCTTGTAAAACATTTGTTTGATATCAAGGAAACTTACAAATGAGCATCAGTAAAGGGCATGTTTCCTAGAAGATTTGTTGAGCAAAGAATATGCCAAGTACCGTCAATCTGGGGCAGTTACCTCGTGAATCTTTAATCAAACAGTTTATCTCAAAGGCCATGCGATCTGGGGCAAGTTGTGAATCGAAGGCTACCTTGATCAGCACAGTAAACTTGGGGCACCCGAAGTGGTTTCCATCGGCAATCCAGATCAGTCAAGATGATTGTTATGTTTCTTCCTACTCCAATAAAGTTGATCTTTTGGGTTTTATGGACATGAACAGTCTTCCCCTGAAAAGTAGATCGTTGCTATAATGTGTTGGCCATGTGATCCGGCCTTCCCCAACTAAATACTGAACTTGACTGTTCCCCATTCATCCCCAGCTAAGCCTCGAAGAAGAGTTCACGTTGTTATCCTTTCAACGGATTTGTGATATTAGAGGATTGAATTTTGGAGGTTTCTCCTCAGGAAATATTTTCCTCTCCCCAGTGAGATTTGAGCATTGTAGAAGAACTATACTCTATCAGTGGTTTTGTTTTCTCTCTAGTGATGTTTTCATCTTGATTGAGATTGGCTGAGTATCCGGTTGTGCGGTGTTGTTTAGTCATCTCCAATTTGTCTGTCTATCTGTTTTGTCAGCATACATATGACATACATAACATTCATACATTCATACATAACATTCATACATGACATACATACTTGCATCATTTATGCATGATTGCATTCCCCGATTTTTATGATATCACTTATCTTGGTTGTGTTTATCACCAGAAAATAAGTATGGGTGTGTCATCTCTCCACTAGAATGTCAGCCGTAAGCAGAAAGTGTCTACCCTTTTTAAATTCCCCACTGAGTTCATCCCTCGTGGAAGAAAGTCTGCTTCAGTTTTTTCCTTTCCAATATGTAGATAGGAAAACCCCAAGTTGAGTTTATTCCTCATTGGATGTAGAGTCTTGTTTGACCGTTTCTCTCCAGTTCATTCCTGGATTGAATTTCGTCCCCAAGTGGAAGTCTCTTTATTCAAGCGACTTGTATATCACAAAATATCTCTTCACTCAATTTTCTCAAGTGGTTTTATCCCAGTGAGTCCTATCAAGAAATTTGGTTGAAAAACCTTACATACATTTTTCTCATTGTTAAGAAACCTGTATTTCAATCTAACCTACCTGCGGCTCTTTTGAATTTCCCGGTAGAGTTATTGATTTCCCTATTCTAATAACGGAAGCTTGTTATCATTCAATCTTTGGAGCGATATTACCTTGATATGCTATCACTTGTTTGATAGTAGGTAATTTCCTTGTTTCATTATCTTGATATGCTACCACTTTGTTGGATAGTAGATAATGTCTCGTTCTTTTCGTATTGCCTTGATATGCTATCACTTGTTTGATAGTAGGTAATTTCCCGTTTCATTATCTTGATATGCTATCACTTTGTTGGATAGTAGATAATGTCTCATTTCTTTTCGTATTGCCTTGATATGCTATCACTATTACGATAGTAGGTAATATATGGTTACATTATCTTGATATGCTATCACTTTGTTTGATAGTAGATAATGTCTCATTTCTTTTCGTATTGCCTTGATATGCTATCACTGTTACGATAGTAGGTAATATCTGGTTTCATTATCTTGACACGCTATCACTTTGTTGGATAGTAGATAATGTCTTATCTTTTTCATATTGCCTTGACACGCTATCATTTGTTCGATAGTAGGTAATATCCGGTATCATTATCTTGACATGCTATCACTGTTACGATAGTAGATAATGCCTTCTCTTTTCATTATCTTGACACGCTATCACTTTGTTGGATAGTAGATAATGTCTTATCTTTTTCATATTGCCTTGACACGCTATCATTTGTTCGATAGTAGGTAATATCCGGTATCATTATCTTGACATGCTATCACTGTTACGATAGTAGATAATGCCTTCTCTTTTCATTATCTTGACACGCTATCACTTTGTTGGATAGTAGATAATTTCTTATCTTTTTCATATTGCCTTGACACGCTATCATTTGTTCGATAGTAGGTAATATCCGGTATCATTATCTTGACATGCTATCACTGTTACGATAGTAGATAATGCCTTCTCTTTTCATTATCTTGACACGCTATCACTTTGTTGGATAGTAGATAATGTCTTATCTTTTTCATATTGCCTTGACACACTATCATTTGTTCGATAGTAGGTAATATCCGGTTTCATTATCTTGACATGCTATCACTGTTACGATAGTAGATAATGTCTCCTCTTTTCATTATCTTGACACGCTATCACTGTTACGATAGTAGGTAATATCTGGTTTCATTATCTTGACATGCTATCACTTTGTTTGATAGTAGGTAATGTCTCCTCTTTTCATTATCTTTACACGCTATCACTTGTTTGGATAGTAGATAATGTCTTGTCACTTTGATCTACCTTAACAAGCTATCACTTGCATGATAGTAGGTAATCTCTTCCCCAGTGAAATTATATCATTTCTCCAGTGGAGTTGGATTCCTTTCCTTAATGGACTTGGACATCCCTTTTTGTTATTTCTCTTCCTCAGTTGGGTCACTTTTGTTATTCCCCTGTGGATTTTCTTTGTCATATTCCTGGTTTCTCTAGTAGTAGTTGTTTGTCTCTTGTGACGTCTCTTCCCACAAGATTTAGAGTCTTGCATCCATATTTGCATCATAACAATTTTTCGGTATCTTAGGTCCAAAATTGTGTATTCTATATTTAAGTCTCTTCAATCCCGTCAATACAAAGATTTCAATCTTCATATCTCCGGATGAAGAAACTTAAATAGGGGCATCTGTCATACCCCAATTTTTGACCTAAGATCCCGTCATACCCTAATTTTATCCTACCCTTTTTCATAATTTATTTTTCATCATATTTTCACATTTAATATTCAAAATCCAAAAAAATTGTTTTTATAAAAATAAATAAAAACAACACAACAACAGCTTTTGCTGTGTTGCTGGCGTCCCCCGCCCTTTTTTTATTTTTATTTTTTATTATTATTATTATTATTATTATTATTATTATTAATTCAAAACAAAAAAAATAGAAAGAGTCAAGCAGAAAATGACAAGAAAAGCAGCAGCAGCAACACGCCTCCCTCCCCTGTTTCAGCTTTTTCCTTCACCTCACCATACTCTTTTCATCACTTTTCTCACCAAATTCAATTCTCACACTCAATCCAATTCAAACACTTCAATCCAATGGATAAAGAAACCCTAAATTTGCCTATAAATTGATCCAGCAGAATTGAAACAAGGGGAGGAAGATCAGAGGAAGAAAAGAAACGATAAAAAAATCTCACATTTTCATCACTTTCTTCCATTTTTCGAAATTCATTCAAACCACCCTCAAACTTCAATTTTCTTTCACTAATCCCTTCTAACACATACCAGTAGCGAAACACACAATAAAAAACGAAGGAAAACCGTTGAGAGAAGCTTACCCAAGGTTCAAAAATAGCCAATAAAAGAGTGAGAGTTAACCCACCGAAACAAAGCACAAAACAAGTAGGTTTCTAAACGTTTTTATTCATGAACACCCACTGAAGCTTTTCCAACTCTTGATTTTGTTTAATTCGTACAAATGTGAATTTTAAAGTTTTTGGGTTTTTAAAGTTTCGAACTTTTTTCTGAGATTAAACATTTATTGAAAAATCTAAGTTTATATTCATGATCTATGTGAAATTTCGAGCAAAATCGTATACTCATTTATAATTTTTGATGATGTTTTGATGAAGTTGTTGTTGGGCAGTGAGCTTCCAAAGCTCTTCCATGGCCGCCCTTGCTGTTCTTCAGCGCAAGGAAGAAGAAGCTTGAGGTTAGGGATGACCACGTGTCATCCCGTTAGTGTTTCCTTTTAGTTTAAAACGCGTCCGTTCGATTAATCCAGGGACCGAGATCTGTTATAGGATTGTTAAATCCCAGCCACATGATTTAATCAAAAGGCTCAGATCCATGACGTCCACGTGAGCCTCTGTTCTCATGCCACACTGGAACCTTAAACCGTTTGATTTTATTTTAAAGATCCAAGGGCTGAGATCTGTTATGTGATTTTTAAATCACAGCCACATGATTTAATCAAAAGGCTCAGATCCATGACGTCCACGTGCGCCTCTGTTATCATGCCACACTGGATCCTTAAACCGTTTGATTTTATTTTAAAGATCCAAGGGCTGAGATCTGTTATGTGATTTTTAAATCACAGCCACATGATTTAATCAAAAGGCTCAGATCCATGACGTCTACTGTGCACCTCTGTTCTCATGTCACACTGGATTATTTTTCTACTTATTTTTTGTTTGGACAAATTGGATCTTGGGCTGGGCCTGGTGTTGCAGATTGCTATTGTTTCACCTCCAGAACCCATTCTTGCACCCTCCTCTGCCTTTTTCTTTAAAAACCCCTTTATTTTATTTCCTTTTTTATTCTTATATATATTATTAAAAATATCTAAAAATCTCAAAAAAACATATTTCTTTATTTTCTTTTATCAGAAATAACAAAATACAAAAAAATACTTTTCTTTATCATTTTAATTTAATTTTGTCTAAATCCAAGGGAAGGGATCGTTTTGTTGACTTTGTGACATTATGTGATTTTTGCATGTTTACTTGTTTATCTTTGTTCTTTACTTTCAAAACACAAAATCCTAAACATTCAAAAAAACTAATCTTCAAAAAGAATCTTTTTTAAGAAACATTGACTTTCGTCAAGAGATTTTCAACTCTTTTTCAATAAATGCTTTAACACACTTAAGCATATCCAAACATTTTCAAAAGACTAAAAAATACAAAAACTCACTAAAATCTTTTTGCTATTTGGCTTTTGACTTTAAAAACTTTTTTCTCAAAGAGTTTAGATATGAGTCATCTATGGTTGAAAACTCAAATTCCCCATAACATTTAATCAAAAGATATTGATTCTTTTCCACCTAGGAGAGTTAGTGGCATACTTGTTGATTTGATATCCAAGTTAGAGCCCTTCCCTATTGTGAAGCAAAGATCTATCGTCATCATGTTTGTGGTGGATTAAAGGAGTTTTAACTTAAGATGACAACTTGTCTCTTCTCCTAAAAACAATCAAACAAACCACTTTATTATTTTTACCCCGAACTACGAGGTTTTGATCCTTCATTGGTACGTAGGCATGAGACTTTCACGTCTTTCCAAATCAAAAATTAACAAAAAAGAAATTTCTTTCCTCATCTCCCCAATCATTTACAAGCAAACAATTTTAGCCAAAAACATATATATTACAAGAGGTTCCTATAGAGTACTATAGATGCTTAGGGTGCTAATACCTTCCCTTTGCATAATCAACCCCCGTACCTTGATCTCTTATTGCATTGCTTATTGCTTTATTGCTTCTTTAGCTTTGCATGTTTATTTGTGGGTTTTATTCGATCTTTTCCCCTTCCCTTGGATAAATTAAAGTTCGGTGGTGACTTCTTATTTTGCGAGTCAAAGTCTAATCAATAGCTTTGATCTCCGAAAATCACCGCGACAGTGTGTGACTTAATAAAATTTGTTGTTCAAAAAAAAAAAAAACTATCCGAACAACCTACTGCTTACCTTGTAGTCTAACTCGCATAGGTAAGTTTCCCCTCAAACCTCTCCAAATAAAATGTACTCTGGTATTTTCAATTTTCACATGTGCATCCAATCACTCGGAACTCTATTTTTTCATTGTCCAGCCTCCACTGCACACCAATATGCCGATTTCACGGTGTAGATGCATTTGTTGCTGAATTTCCATACGAGCCTATCGCCTCCACATCAATTGCCCTAAGTTTTGTGAATTTCCTACTCATCCCCTTCGTTCAACACTCCCTCTATGACATTCCAATTCCAAAATCCAGCCAAATTGCTATACAGGTAGTCTAAATAACATATTAAAACAATTCATTAAAATATGGCATTCCAAAAACAACACTGCTGAAAATATCAACACCTCAACGCAACACAACCTCCTCCGCTGCCTCTTGTGCTCTGGTTAATCCCACTATAGGGATAATAACCTTGATTGTGAATGATGTAAAATGTAACAAACGATGATAGAAGCAACAACTATGATTAACAAATGAATAAAAATAACAGCATATATGTTGTAGTTGAGTCTCTAACTCAAGGTCACTTAGCACAACATCTACATCCTAGTATTGAGAAAAAGGAGATATCAAACTCTCAACGTAATGTTTGGTATCACCAGATCATCATTGATGTTTTGAATTTTAGGAATGTTAAAAGTATCATTTCTAAAATCATAGATAGCCAAACTAGATTTCTTCCTTGCAGGGCCGGTCCTGAGTTTTACGATGCCACAAGCAAAATGTTAAAAGTGACCTCTAAAATATAGAATAAATATAACAAAAATATATCCTCGATTTTAAATTGGAAAAAAACATCAAAATAAGTATCCTTGTACGTTGTAATCCTTGTAATTAACATAAAAAACATTCATATTCTATCAATAACAACAAAATACCTTCTAGCTACTTTACACGAGCCATTTTTCTAGCATTTTTTGAAGCAAAGTCATCAATTAAGTCTTCATATTGTACTTTCTCCAAGAGATCATTCTCAATTGCTATCAATGCTAAGCCATTTAGTCTTTCTTTTAACATGGTAGATCGCAAGTAAGATTTCAACAACTTTAATTTTATTTTATTTGTTTGTTTTTATTTTATTTTTATTAGACTGAGTTTGACAATTGAGTCTTTTATATTTTGCAGCAAATAAAATATTATATTTTACACCCCTTATTTTATTAGGACTACTATCCTATAATTTTTTTTAGAGGCCTTCATATTTTGGAGGCCCGACACGGCAGCCTATGCTGCGTGTGCTTGAGGGCCGCCCCTGCTTCCTTGTCAAAAATTGCATCAGCACTTGGTCATCTTCCGAAACATATAGTATCCTGCCATATGCATAAAGCTCAGGATATGTCATGTTAGGAACACTAAACAATTTAGTCCAAGACTGCTCATTTCCACGTTCCTTGATAATCCAACCATCAGAATAGTTGGGACGTTGAGAGACGATGCACAAGCAACCCTTCAACTCTTGGAAGACCATGTTAGATTCGTACTTCTCGTTAGAAAGAGGATGCAAAAGCTTTCAATAGGAATCCTTTTCTAAATCAAGCGAAAGAATGAGCCATAAACAATTATCAACATCATATACCAACCAATCAATGGTTTCGTCATTGACAGATATTCCCACTCGTACCCGGCAACGAAACGGGACACTGGATCCTTGTCCAATAATTAGTACCAAGTATATGACTGTGAACATTAAGTTGTCTAATCTTAGCAAAAGAAGCCACAGAAACAGCGACAATCTTATAATTATCGGTGAAACGATGATACATTAAGGTATACTTGGTTTGTACATAGTGATTTTGTGGTGGGTTTTCCAAAGGAATTAGTTAAAGTGTAAAAGTGTAAACTAAGTTCGCTCTCTAAGTCTAACTAGCCAACTGTGTTTTAGTTCACTTTCTAAGTAGCGAACATTGTTTCAGTTTGCACTCTAAGTAGCGAGTGACACTATTTTATACTCAAACTCAACGTGTGTGCCCTCATGAATGGAAAAAAAATGAAATAAAGAGTTCGCTTTCTAAATAGCGATAAGGTTATTATGGTAATTTCAAGGGGGTGCATGAGGAATTCTAGAGGGCGCAAAAAGTAGATCTCAAAATCCTATTGGAACTTTCACAAATAATCTTGGGCTTCAAAATTCTCAATCATTTTTTCCTGCCTTGAACTTTCACAAATTTGCCACCCTCATTCAACTTCCTTTACTATTTCATGTTAGAGTCCTACTTTTCGCACCCCGAGACACTCAGTCATCCCTGGAAATCCCATTATACCCCTCTCGCCACATGTAGGGCGAGCGTGTAAAATTGCAATTTTACTGAAAACACCACTCGCCGTGAGCATTGCGAGTAAATGGACGGTAATCGCTCGCCATGTAGGGAGCGAACCTGTCGGTGGTAAAAAAACACCCCCCTTTTCAGTCAAACGTTGTGCCACACGGCACAACGTGATTGGTCGCGTGCATGGCTGTGACAAGGCACCAGCCAATAGGAATGGAGCAGATTTTCTGTATAAGGCAATGTTTTGTGTGAAAAAATTTCACACCACTTCTTCATCTCCTTCCTTCCCTCATTCTTCTTATTCTGTCAATTTTTTTTTACTTGTTTTAGTTTTACTTTTAATTTTAGTTTGTGTTAACGGCCGCAAAGTCCGTCGTCGCCTAGTCATATCATTTTTATCGGTGCCGCAAAGTCA
Organism: Trifolium pratense; assembly: GCF_020283565.1. NCBI lineage: Eukaryota > Viridiplantae > Streptophyta > Magnoliopsida > Fabales > Fabaceae > Trifolium > Trifolium pratense. The sequence continues at coordinate 23,139,955 of NC_060059.1, read as the reverse complement.
GTTGTCGCCTAGTCATATCATTTTTATCGGTGTTGTTTTATCACTAATTGAAAATGGTATGATAGTCGACGGTGGACTTTTTGCGTCCAAATTAAAAATGTTATGACTAGGCGAAACGGGTACTACCATGCTTACAGTTAGGTCTTCAGGCGGCGCCTTCATGTTCTACGCCATAATTTATGGGTTATACCTCATAAATTTTGGAATTGATGCGGTTGGGACTTTAGGGGACACAAATGAGACTGTCTCATGGTCCTAATATGGGGCTTTGGTAAGTACTAGTAAATTTGTTTCCTATCGCACATGCAAATACTGAGGATCTGAAAGACAAAATGCAGACGAGGAAACAATATAGGTCCGGCTCAGGTGCAAATTGGTGAAGATTTCAACCAATTCGTGGAAGATTTCTCCCAATTCGAGGACCAAAATTTTATTTATCCAGAGACACAGAGGCTGGATGAAATATGCAAATTAATGTACTTTTTTTGTCTAATTAATGGAAAAAAAATTCATTCATTTTAACTTACTGTCTTTGTTTTATATTCTGGAAAACTGGTTCTGACGAGAGGTTCGCCTTAAATGAGGCGAACACATCCTTTGGTCGCCACACAGGAAGCGAACAGGACGGTCTGTCGCCACACAGGCAGCGATCGGGGGTAAATCTCGCCCTATGTATAGCGAGCGGTGCCCCTGTTTTGAACTGTTAAAGTATATAAATATTCTTAATCGCAAAACTTAACTTCCGGCTAATTTAAACGAACATAGTCAGTTACATACGAAAACATCAACATCCAAAAAACTACATCAAAATTTAGTCCATATCCATACGAAAAAAGACGTCAAATTAATTAAAATAAAATAAACATCCAAAAAACAGTTTGTACAGGTGACGAACATAGTCAGTTACATACGAAAACATCAACATCCAAAAAACTACATCAAAATTTAATCTATATCCATACGAGAAAAAAAAGGCAAAGTAACTAAAATAAAATACACAAGCATAATAATTTAAAGCACTAACGGATCATCAAACTTAGAACCAACTCCGATGTTCGTCTTGTTGTCGCCTATTTCAGCTTTCATAAGTTCATGAAACTTGGTCTGGCGATCCAAAATATATGACTCCCATGCAGCAGCCTCTGGAGAACAATGCTTCCTCCACTGAGGACACATCAGAGGTATCGGACATCCGTCTTTCAACTTCACATAGAAATAATGGCCGGGAATCGAACCAAGGCAAACAATATGCGAAGAAGGGTCTTCCGGTGTGCTGCCACGCAGCGGGAAAAATGTCACACAATCTCCATGTTTTGTTAGATTTACCACAACTCTATTTAAAATAGAAGCTGCGGTGTGTCCCATATCCGGGAACGTGAACCATTTTTCAATCAATGCAACACCACCGTGTCTAGTCTTTCTCTTAGACGGTAACAACGCTTGTGTTATATAAGTCAAACGCTTCTCATCCCCATATATATTCAAATAATCATCCTCATGCAACATCAACTCATTAAGCATGTCATCCTTAATTAACTGAAAATCATGTTCATTATTTCTGCTGTCCAAGGCAATGACACGGTATCCGCAATTACCGTCACCCTTGACATTAGTGATAGCTTCAATATAACGTTGCATAAAACTAGGCATGCGGTCAATTTGATACTCCCTCCGTTTCAAAATACTTGTCGTTTTAGAAAAAAAATATTTGTTTCAAATGACTTGTCGTTTTGATAATTTTAGGTTATATTTTGTCTATTATAGCCTCTTTTAATAAAACTAATTAATACTATATATTTGGAAAACTAAATATTATTTTTTTGTACACAACGTATTAATTTTTTTTGTACATAATATATTAAATTTATTGGAAAGAGAAAGTGTGTGCAAAAAAAAAAATATATATTGGTGGATTAAAATTAGGGTATAATAGGAAGATACGGTACAAAAACACACTTTATTAATTTTCCCTATTTTTTCTCAAACGACAATTATTTTGAAACGGAGGGAGTACATTTCAGACGACCCACCCCCCCCCCCCCCCCCCCCCCGACGAATTTCGTGCCCTTTTCTTAACAGCATCCGCTACCACACTTTCCCTCCTGAATGATTTGCTACCCTTATCAGATGTATTTTCCATATCTAAACCTAATTAATAAAAAACAATGCAATCAGCTAATTATCAACCAAACGCTCGTCTCATACAAGGCGAACAAATCGAAACGTAAAAACGCTCGCTGTACCTATGGCGAAATTTAGCAGCGTAAACGAAATCGAAAAAAATTGCATCAAACGTAAAAATGTGGAAATACCTTGATGTAATTTTCACTCCTTTGATGATTGCGCCTGAAAACGACCAACAATCGGACGATTTCACGGTTGGTTTCGTAAAGGGCGATTTTTGGAGGGTTTTGAGTGGTTTTTTCGTTTTACGACTTCTGCAGAAGTTGGGCAAGTCTTATATATAAGACTTGCTCGCCTTACACAGAGCGAACTATTTTTTAAAGGTTTCGCCGCATTGGTAGCGAGCGAGTGTCTGATATGGGGGTGGTGACTCTAAAGGGTCAGTCACTTTTACAACGCTCGCCCTATTGATGGCGTGTGGTTGCTCGCCCTCCATAGGGCGAGAGGGGCACTATGGTCATTTCAGAGGGTGTTTGAGTGTATGCAGGGGGTGCGAAAAGTAGAACTCTTCATGTTATTAAGTGGGTTATCAATCACTCTTCTATCTCTATGTAATGTTTATGTATCATTCAGTATATGGAATATTCGTCATAGCCTTTGTAGTTTTTGAATTTTCAATTTTCACATGTGCATCCAATCACTCGGAACTCTATTTTTTCATTGTCCAGACTCCACTGCACACCAATACGCCGATTTCACCGTGTAGATGGATTTGTTGTTGAATTTCCGTTAGAGCCTATCCTCCTCCTCCACATCAATTGCCGTAATAAGTTTGTGAACTTCCTGCTCATCCCCTTCATTCAACACTACCTCTACGACATTCCAATTCCAAAATCCAGCCAAATTGCTATACAGGTAGTCTTAATAACATATTAAAACAATTCATTAAAATATGGCATTCCAAAAACAACACTGCTGCCAATATCAACACCTCAACGCAACACAACCTCCTCCGCTGCCAATATCAACACCGCAACGCAACATATCTCCAGAAGCTAACCTCTTATTTGAGAAGTGTTTGCATATCCAAAAGCAAACCACCTTATTTCTATCTTCAAGTCTTTGCTATATACGAGTGACGACAAGTGCAAAAAATTAACATACAATACCTGAGAAAATGGACTACATATCATTTTTATATGGCAGTAATCTTTAACTTTGGTGCATCGAACATTAGATTTATAATTACTAAATACTCAATGTGACCACCTCATTGTCTCTCATAGATCTCCCAAATATATGGTGCAAAATTTGAATCAATTATGCCGATGATTAATACGTGATTGTGAATGATGTAAAATGTAATGAACGATGATAGAAGCAACAACTCTAATTAACAAATTAATAAAAATAACATAGCAATTTATCTAGTTGACCATACATCAATAATAAACCATGAAATCACCGGTATCCAAAATAAGGATAAAATACATATAAATAACAAGACCATAAATTAACTTATACGTTGTAGTTGAGTCTCTAGCTCAAGGTCACTTAGCACAACATCTAAATCCTAATATTGAGAAAAAGGAGATATCAAACTCTCAACGTAGATGTTTGGTATCACCAGACCATCATTGATGTTTTGAATTTTAGGAATGTTAAAAGTATCATTTCTAAAATCATAGATAACCAAACTAGATTTCTTCTTCTTCAAAAACTGCATCAGCAGTTGGTCATCTTCTGAAACATACATTGCCCTGCGATATCCATGAAACTCGGGATCTGTCATGTAAGGAACACTTAACAATTTAGTCCAAGACTGCTCATTTCCATGTTCCTTCATAATCCAAACATCAGAATAGTTGGGACGTTGAGAGACGATACACAAGCAACCCTTCAACTCTTGGAAGGCCATGTTAGAGTGGTATGGCTCCTTAGATAGAGGATGTAAAAGCTTCCGATAGGAATCTTTTTCCAAGTCAAGTGAAAGAATATGCCATAAACAATTATCAACATCATATACCAACCAATCAACGGTGTCGTAATTGACACATATTCCCATCCGTAGGCGGAAATAAAATGGAACACTTCGCATCCTTGTCCAATAATCGGTACCAAGCATATGACTGTGAACATTAAGTTGTCTATTCTCGGTCAAAGAAACAACGACAATCTTATAATTATCGGTGAAACGATGATACATTAAGGTATACTTGGTTTGTATATAGTGATTTTGTTGTGGGTTTTCCAAAGGAGGCAATAACTTAAACTTTCTAATGGAAGGGTTAAAAACAAGAGCTGACAATGCATCAATCCCAAAACAGAAGATGCCGTCACGGGAGGAAACTCCCCCAAAACTGAGTTTTTTAGTAGAAAGGAGAGTGTACTTTATCTGCGAAGCAGTAATAGTGGAGAGGTTGTCATTGTTGAGAAGAGAAGACATTAAAAAATCAGATAGAAGAAACTTACGAAAGTAGTAGGGCACAGGAGTTAGGATGAGGTGGACGCGATCGTGAAGTGTGGTTGACAATCGAAATTCCTTCTTATGAAATTTGGAATCATGGGAGATGAGATAATTCCATGACTTGCAGACGCAACAGAATTGGAGGAGGAATTTTACAGGGATCCAACATAGGATTTTTGTAACCAGATCGAACGGAAGAGTGGGCAGAGACGGCGCGTCAATTGAATTGTCTGGAGTTGTGGATGAGGAAGAGATCGGTGTTAGCTTTTCCTCCGTCGGTGACTGGTACGAACCGCCGTTGTTTTCGCCATTGCCTTTGCTACCTGCCGTCATCATCACTCTGAATCCAAAAGGAAAACACGAACGTGGTTTAGATTGCGGCAGTCAGAGTTGGATGTTACAAAATCCACTCTTGCATTTTATACTAATAATATTACAATCTTCAATAATATTTTTTTTGGTTAAATAGTCTAGCGCGGCTAGAAATTATATTTAAAGGTGAATAAGTGGAGTCTCTGGTGTTCAAATTTCAGCTCCTACACATAAAAATGTGATGTTCCTACTAACTGAGTTAAGCTCGCGGAGACCAATAATATTTTTAATAATATAAATCTTACAATACAGGTAAGATTATATACTCCCTCCGACTTCATTTATAAGCAAAAATCAACAAAAAATTTGGCTTTAAATATAAGCAAAAGTAGTTAAAAGTAAACAAATTCAACTCACTTACCAAAAAAAAACAAATTCAACTCTATTTAATGTTATTGTTCCAAAAATATCCCTCATTAATTATTCTACTTTTTAAGATGATTGCATAATCCCAATGCAAATTTAATGTATTGTAAATGATACAGTAGTTTTGTAAATATAACAATTTTCTTAATAAATATGAAATAAGGGTTTTTAGCCTACAAATAAGGCCGGAGGGAATATATGTTAAATTTTATCAAAATCTAAAATCCATGTGTGTCATTCTCTTTGGTTTTGGAGGAACAATGAGTTGCATAATTAAATGTTCCAAAGACCCTTGTCCCTTGTATCCTGTGCAACACATTGCACAAGCTGTGAAATACTAGTATAATCTTGTTGTTCATACTAATAAAATCGTGAGTGACGTTCAACACGAAACAGTTTTGATAGGTTGCCAGTCGCCATTAAATGGGTAGGTGAAGTTGAACTCGAATGGGTCTTGCAAAGAGAATGAGACAATTGAATGTGGTGGTTTCATACTGTAGGGATTTAAGAGGAGTTTTTCAAAAAAATTTAACCTCTTAGCGGAACAATCCCGATGAACGGATCTTGATTAAACCATTAATCACAAAACCACAAGTTTATGTGTTTACCTCTTGAAGTGCAGAACCTTTGAAGTAGAAACTGTTTCTGATCACGAGCAAAGCAAAGTAGCGATGCATCTACTCGGTCCACACGAACAGAACTTCTCCGATGACCGGTGCTAGCCAGTTCCACCAGAGATTCAGAGAGAATGGGGTTTAGAGAGCGGCGGCTAGGTTTCACTTTGTGAATTAGGTTAAGCTTACAAAACTTCATCACAAGGGTTCTATTTATAGAACCACTTGTGTGATCATCAAACCAAGCACTGCACCGTACCTTACGGTGGACCGTATTTCTCTATTTTCATAAATTAAATAATAAGTCATACTTAATTATTTAATTACTAATAAGTCCTACTTATTATTTTATAAATAAGTCTTACTTATTTATTTCTCTCATCTATCTGTTCTTTGTGTGTGACCCTATAGGTTCTCGTAACGTTGGCAATAATATTAAATCACATATCTAATATTATAAACAGTGAGCGGTATCTAGCAACACATCACTGCTACCCAAGTGACGAGAATGTCATGTGATCTGACGAAACCTTTCTATGATAACGATCTTATGTATAATTATCCCTTTGCCCTTATATCTATATTGACCACAAGGCATAGATCGTGTCACCCTTGTATGGTTCAATATTTTATTTCTTGATCCCAGAATATACTAAACAACGAATAAGCTCAATATCTCATATTGACTTAGTTCGGCGTGGCCACGCATTTTATCAGTTATATTCCATCAAGAGGCCTACAGATATTGCTCCTGTTATGTAAGAGGGGCAAATTCCATCTAGGTCACTCATGTCCCTCAGCATGATTTGTAGAGTACCCATCAACCGACTTTATAGTCATCCTGTTACGGACAATGTTTGAACGGCAACTAAGTATTCTACTCCACATCTAGGGTCCATAGTGGTTTCAGGTCGAAGGGTGGTATACACCATTATCACTATGAGAATAACTTATGACACTTTTCATAACATACAATGTAGCATTCTCATGGCGGGTCAATCCAATATAAATATTACTCCTAATATTTATATCTATGTGAAGACTTGATATCTCATATCCATGACTCGTGAGATGAAGTCATCGGTCTACTCACATAATAGTCTCTATGTTTTACTGTTATCCCACATCACAGTAAAACTTGACTATGGATACTTTAAGAATAGTGTCATTATGTTTAATGGAGTCTCACTATTAAGTCACACTTAATGTTCCATTAATTAGACTAGCTATTCTAGGGACTTTATTAGTTTCAAACAAACATAATAAAGAAATGCCTTATTATATATATTAAATATATAAATCAAAGTCATCATACAAAAGACGATTCTATCAAAATAGATTGGCTTTTAGGGCTTACTCCAACAATCTCCCACTAGCACTAAAGCCAATCAGATATTAACTCAACATCTATTGGACTAGCGTCATCATCAAGCATCTTCTATGCAAGATTTTCTATTAGTGGATAAGAAACTCTTTCCTATGTTGGTACCCGATACATCTTCCAATTTACACTTTTGATCTTCTATAAAAAGAAATCAAGTGTCAAAACTTGTATTTGAATCGTTGGTGAGATCTGGTTTTCCGTTGCTTGCAAGATTAAACCATTACCATCTTTAATGAGGTCAAGGGAATCTGCAATGTAAGGAAAACAATTTTCTGCCTCATTTTATGAGACAAACTATTCAAATCATATATTTGACCTTTGTAATAGATATATCAATCTTCTGAAGTTTGTAAGCTTACAGATTTGACATCCGAGCATAAAGTTTATTCCAGACTACAATCTGGGTATACTGTTCTTCGGTTTTGGACAATCAGTATCATTGTAACTCATTTACAATGATCATTTCCATATCCGATCAAGAAGTCATCCTTAGTGATTTTAAGATATCCATGGATATTCTTGATGGTGATCTAATGACAATCACTAGAAATAATTGGTACATATTGTTTATACTAATAGCATATAGTACATCTGGTCTAGTACATATCATGATATACATGATCAATCCAATTGCCAAAGCATTTGGTTACTTCTCATGCATCCCTTTCTCATCCAATGAGGTTGGATATTGTCTAGGAGACAAAAAATACATCATGTGACGTGTGCAATAATTTCAATAAAATTAAGCACATGAGGTGTCTGTACACTTCATCAAATTTGTACATAGGCTAAGGTTGAGATATGTCAATAATCTATCTCTATAGATCTTGATTCCTAACTTTTAGGAAGTCTCGCCTAAGTATTTCATTAAGAAACAATTACCTAATCATGTCTTACATGTGTAGTGTATGAAAATTGTCTTGATGATCAGTATGTCATCCACATACAATACCAAATTAATTTAAATACTCCCACTGACTTTCTTGTGTGCACAAGAGTTCCTTTATTAATCTTAGTTTTCATAAAACTTGATCAATAAAACTGATAATTCAACTTTGAGAAATTTGAACAAATTCATAAATGAATTTTGTAATTTATATACTTTTCTAGCATCCTTTAGATTAACGAAACCCCGTCCATATGTCAAATACATATGTAAGGTCATTCCAATTAAGGAATGTAACCTCGTTGTCCATCTGCCAGAACTCGTAGTAAAACATACAATAATTGCAAGTGGAATCAAATGAGTTTAAGCACTATGATTGAAATAAAGGTTTCATCATAATTGCATCATGATTTGTATGAAACCTTTCACATTCAATCACACCATAAAGGTATTCACAATACCATCCATGTGAATCTTTACAACAAGACTCATATTTATCCTATGAGTCTTACTCAATTGGATGACAAAACAATATCCATATATGTTTTGTGTACATGGACTCTTTATAAGTCACATTCTCATCTTCCATGAGCATCATATATCACCTTGTCGAGTCATGGTAAAACCGTGACTCTCAACTGTGTGATATGACATATCCGACTTATATAGGTCTTGTGCTACTCGAACTGGTGATCCAACAACAACTCTTGTTGAACCAATTCATGTTCCATTCTCAAAACATGTGTTTTGTGGTACTCGAATTTACTCAAGTTCTACATCACTCCCACTATCTTTTCTAGAGACACATTCCTTCTAAAGGAATATTTTAATTCTAGTAACAAAACAACTTTTGTCCTTGAGAGTGTTGTAGAATTAGTATTTCTAAGTTTCTTTAGGATCCCTCCACAAATACACATTAATCCAAGTTGGAATTATGTTTATCTTATAAACCGTACAATCCCAAACTACCATAAAGTCAAACTAGGTACTTTTACCTCCATATCAAATATGGTGTCTTTATGATTTCTTTTATTGGAACTTTTGTGGGTAAAGAATAACTCTAATTAAAATAATTTTTCGAAAGAGTCACTGGAGATATAAACGAACTATCTTATTTGTAATCATGTCGAACATGATGTAATATAAATAGTTGTTACTATACTCCTTATCTAAGTATTTACCATTACGACTTGTTCGTATGGTCTTAATACTTTTCAAAATTAATCATTTACTTCATTCATAAATTCTTTGAACAAATTCAAAGAATCATACTTTGTGTCAACCACACATATTCACATCTACTAAGCTAATTAGTAATGTAAATGAAGTAAAAGAAATAAAATTATATCTAGCAAATAATTAGTTTAGTGGTTCATATACATCTCATATGTATATATTTCAAATAGATAAAATGTCACTTTGCCTTAGTTGGTAATTGACATACTGAACTATTTTCAAAAGTGGAACTTACATTCTTCAAATGATATAAATCAAATGAGTTCAAAATTCCTATCTATGGAATCTAGAAATGTGTGTCTCACTTATTAGTACTAAACAATATTAATTGCCACTAATTTACAAGGTTCAAATCTTATTTGATCCTTATACATCATTGTTATAGATAAGGTTATCAAGTTGATGGAACTCAATTCCATTACTCAATTAGAACAATAGAATAGAAAACATTATTTGGATAATGAAACAACACTTGTCTATTATTCAAACAAGCAGTCCTTTTTCTTGTCAATACAAGGTTTAGGTCCAATGTTTCTATTATTAAATGAAACATAATAACAATTATTTGGTTCCATGTCAAACTCAACTTCTACGATCAATGAAACTATTTTATTCTAAACGTAGGTTGACTTTATCTATGGTCAAATTTTCACTTCTTTAAACAACTTCATATTTCAACAAATATGAAATTTGCATTTGGTATCATATACCTAAGATGCAAAAGTGAATAATTTAACTTTCTATAACAAAATGTACGAAGAAGTCTTACTTCTTTCTTTCATTTTGACTCTTTCAAAACTATTAGCAGTTTTTTCTCGTATTTGAGAACAATTCTCAATATATATGTACCAATTCAGAAACTCTTTTATGAACTTTATGTCCTTCATAAGGACCTTTTACAGTAAAATATAAATTATTTGCCAAATATATCTAATTACGAAAATAAGAATATTTGTATCATGATTAAAACATATTTAACTAGGTCTTTAATTAAATATGCTCCCACTATTTTACTCAAACCAAATGACCCTCAACATTTGATTCGGAAAATTCCGTTGGAAGATTTTCTAGTGGGAATGAGATCCATATTTCACTTTGTTTTAAGTCAGCGTTGGGCTGATTACACAAAACGTAGTTATTTAGGTAGGAAACTGTTTCCAATTGTATCTCATACAACTCTCATATCCTTTCCGTTGGGTGAATAACACTTATTCTAATCCATCATATGGAATAACCCAACATTTGCTTCTAAAGTCATATAATCATATTATATTTTCTTTAGTTAAGTTAAACCCAATAAATAGCAATCGGATAAACTGGTTATCTCACCGCAACTTATCAATATTGACAATGCACTTTACGTTGGCAAAACCTACATTAATCGATATTGATCTTGAAGGGTGCTATTCTTTGGAAAGCATAAAACTTAATATAGACACATCTTACTAGTATAGAAAATGCACCTTGCGTTGGCAAAACCTACATCTTCAATATTAGTCTTTATGAGTACTTGAAGGATTTTTAATTAAATTTGATCTCACCGACATGTGTATGTTTCACTTTACATGACATTCATGTAAATATGCGTTTAATAATTATATAAAACATACATGGCAAATATAATTAAAACATACATCTCATGCATCACATACATAAAATAAACATGGGTAGTATAGTTATGGCCTTCTAATAACGAAAGAATTAAATAAACTAATTTATTACAATTCTTTGACCCTCGAACAGACTTCTCAAGTTACTCCGCCGGCGTCGTTGTTTGGTTTTGTCTCCGGTCATCTCATGAGCAATTTACAATTTACAAAATATTTAAATAAATAAAATAAATTGTCACGACACGCAGGCCGTATTTTTAAATAAACCACGACACGCAGGTCGTATTTAAACCAAACAAAATAAAATCAAACAAACTATGGCCATAACTATACACCTCTAATTAAAATTATAGTTATCATTATAAATTAAATTAATATATGTAAATCGGATATTCACGTAATTAATTTATACTTTAAAATGTTAATGACAATATCAATAATTTTAAAAGCATTGACTTTATACGTTTTGTTTTGGACATAAAGCATGCGTATATCACGCTATATCCAAAGCAGCACACAAAATATGATCATATCATGTATATACTTTATCAAATAAAAACAAACCAAATCAAATTTGAATATATGAAATGAATTTAAATAATTAATTTAAAATAGAATCAAACCTTTTGATTCACAATGACTTTGAAAGTACCTTTGAAAGTACCGAATCAATTAAGTTTAATTCAAATCTTTTAATTCTAAATTAAATATTTGGAATTAAATCTTTGACAATTCTCCAATTATCAAATATGGTAATTTAATCAAAACTCTTTTGATTCATAATCAATTTTATAGTATTGAATCATATCATAATAATTATGAGCCAATCGCAACAAATTACGGGCAATTGATTCAAAGATCTCTTAACCATTAAGAAAAATCAAATCACAGTTTTATTTGTCTCACAAATATATTTATACCACATATAGCTACTGATTAGTTACAAGCACTTATGGAAACGATTTCCAGAGAATATACATAACTAATTCATATCAGTCAAGTACTCTTTTAAATCAGATTAAGTAATTATCACATAATTACTAAATTGAAACCAAATTGATATCAAATTTTAATGCTAAATTAAAATTCAATCTCGGTGATATAGTAACAAAAGCTCCTGATTCAAAATAAGCCAAAACAGAATTGATCTCTTTTATCGCACATCACATGTACGGCAAGCAAAATCAAAACCGTATTTCATAAATCCTATTTCAAACATAAACTAGACTCAAAACCCTTTTGAATCATGTGGTACATTAATTATCATGAGAAGGTTACTGCACATCGCAGAGTTTTAAGAAAATACATGGCTAGTTTAATTCCAAATGCAAGTCACAAAAATTAAAACAATTTTTCATTTGGCATCATGGAAACAAGATAACTTCTCATGCTAATTTCATGTGGCTTCTAGTAAAATAGGACCTCTTGGATTAAAAACAATTAATTCACAAGTATCACAACATATATATCACATATATAACAAGTGATAAATGGAAACCGATTCATAAAATACATTGAGTGCTCACACGCAGCAACATAAGTAAATTCATATGAATCAAATCCAATTCTAATAAACACACTTAGGGATTAAAATATTGTTAACATGTTGTTTCTTCAAATTAAAAATGAAAGCAAAATCAAGCCATGATTTAAAACACCTTTAAATTATTGCGTAATAGTTTTGAATCTAATAATAATAAAATTATATATTGGTTTTCGAATCAAATTCCATCTGCTCCAACCATTGAAGCATAAAACCAGTAATTATCATTCAAGTATATATCACATATATACACAGAACAAAACAATAATGCTTTTCACGAAGAAACACATATATATACATATATCAATCCGATTTGAATATAATGATTTAATCAGAACCGATGCTCTGATACCACTGTAGGGATTTAAGAGGAGTTTTTCAAAAAAATTTAACCTCTTAGCGGAACAATCCCAATGAACGGATCTTGATTAAACCATTAATCACAAAACCACAAGTTTATGTGTTTACCTCTTGAAGTGCAGAACCTTTGAAGTAGAAACTGTTTCTGATCACGAGCAAAGCAAAGTAGCGATGCATCTACTCGGTCCACACGAACAGAACTTCTCCGATGACCGGTGCTAGCCAGTTCCACCAGAGATTCAGAGAGAATGGGGTTTAGAGAGCGGCGGCTAGGTTTCACTTTGTGAATTAGGTTAAGCTTACAAAACTTCATCACAAGGGTTCTATTTATAGAACCACTTGTGTGATCATCAAACCAAGCACTGCACCGTACCTTACGGTGGACCGTATTTCTCTATTTTCATAAATTAAATAATAAGTCATACTTAATTATTTAATTACTAATAAGTCCTACTTATTATTTTATAAATAAGTCTTACTTATTTATTTCTCTCATCTATCTGTTCTTTGTGTGTGACCCTATAGGTTCTCGTAACGTTGGCAATAATATTAAATCACATATCTAATATTATAAACAGTGAGCGGTATCTAGCAACACATCACTGCTACCCAAGTGACGAGAATGTCATGTGATCTGACGAAACCTTTCTATGATAACGATCTTATGTATAATTATCCCTTTGCCCTTATATCTATATTGACCACAAGGCATAGATCGTGTCACCCTTGTATGGTTCAATATTTTATTTCTTGATCCCAGAATATACTAAACAACGAATAAGCTCAATATCTCATATTGACTTAGTTCGGCGTGGCCACGCATTTTATCAGTTATATTCCATCAAGAGGCCTACAGATATTGCTCCTGTTATGTAAGAGGGGCAAATTCCATCTAGGTCACTCATGTCCCTCAGCATGATTTGTAGAGTACCCATCAACCGACTTTATAGTCATCCTGTTACGGACAATGTTTGAACGGCAACTAAGTATTCTACTCCACATCTAGGGTCCATAGTGGTTTCAGGTCGAAGGGTGGTATACACCATTATCACTATGAGAATAACTTATGACACTTTTCATAACATACAATGTAGCATTCTCATGGCGGGTCAATCCAATATAAATATTACTCCTAATATTTATATCTATGTGAAGACTTGATATCTCATATCCATGACTCGTGAGATGAAGTCATCGGTCTACTCACATAATAGTCTCTATGTTTTACTGTTATCCCACATCACAGTAAAACTTGACTATGGATACTTTAAGAATAGTGTCATTATGTTTAATGGAGTCTCACTATTAAGTCACACTTAATGTTCCATTAATTAGACTAGCTATTCTAGGGACTTTATTAGTTTGAAACAAACATAATAAAGAAATGCCTTATTATATATATTAAATATATAAATCAAAGTCATCATACAAAAGACGATTCTATCAAAATAGATTGGCTTTTAGGGCTTACTCCAACACATACGAGGGTGCAATGGAGAATGGTTAGGGTCTTGCAAAAAAGAAGCTAAAGTCGCCACATCAGTGACACATGTTTGACCTACTTTCCTTCTGCCCTTTTATCCATTTACCAGCCATAAGAGGGTTTTTCTTCTCGCACCTCCTCTTTTACACATGTGCCCTCTGATATTCTGATTTTGTCATCTCGCTACTTAGAAAGTGAGTGTGTAAATAGCAAAATTTGGGAGAAAAAGAGTTTCATTTCTAGATAGCAAACTGAGTTCACATTCTAGGATGTGAACCTTATAAAATACATTTCGCAAGTTAAAGTGTGAATCATTCATTCACCTAATTTCCTATTTTCTGTCAAGTTTATCAACTCTTGTAGCATTGATACATGTCTATTGGAAGTATAAATGTAAACTTAGTCATATAAACCAAAGTAACAATTTAGTATAGCTATATTTATGGTGTATGTAATCGGTTGATAATGTCACAACCGCTCTAGTGGCAAATTAAAATATGATATGATATAAGATAGTGACAACATTTTTATAAGGTTCACTAGTTAAAGTGTAAAAGTGTGAATTGAGTTCGCACTCTAAGGCTAACTAGCGAACTGTGTTTTAGTTCACTCTTTAAGCAGCAAACTTTGTTTCAATTCGCACTCTAAGTAGCGAGTGACAATATTTTATACTCAAACTCAACGTCTGTGCCCCCATGAATAAAAAATCATGAAATAAAGAGTTCGTTTTCTAGATAGCAAACTCAGTTCGCATTCTAGAATGCGAACTCTTTTTTCATGATTTTTTTAAGGGGAATGTTAACTTGTGCCCTTAAGAGCACATGTTAAGAAGACCAATGTGGTAAAAAATTATTGCAATAATTTTGTAGGTAGTTTTTGTATCATTAAATACTTTTGTATCATTAAATGTTAGTTTCTATTTTTAGGTAGTTTATCATGTGCCCTTAGGGCACATGTTAACATGACCCTTTTTTTAAATAGTCACAATTATTTTGTCTATTCTAGAAGGACTATTAACCAGAAGATATGTAACACCCAAACCCGTTAATTAATTAACTCTGCCTTTATAAAATCTTTTTATAAAATACGCAGCGGAAAATTGAAAATATGCTTATAAAGCGCTGGTTTGAATACTACAAGCTTCATTCAAAGATAATACTAATACAATTAATTAGTAAAATGTTTGAATAAACAACACAAATCTTCGCATCGACACGATGCGTCATTAGTCGTACAAAACGGATACATTTTCAAAATGAAACTAAACCAAACAGAGTGTTCTCAAAGGACTCTATATAGATATAAAACCCCTTTTTCCCGTGTCTCAATCAGAGCAGAGCTTCACCATTTCACTCGGACGAGGCTAACACATAACCTGTCAACCTGGACCCCCAAAGGTCCAGCAAATAACACAAAGCAGAGAGTTAGAAAACATAAACATAAATATAAGTGTGAGTAGTATACTACACACTTCACACGCTATCATACATTTCTAACTCACGCACATACATCGTCAAATACGACTACCAATTAATCATTCATTTACAAACACACAAATCATATAGTTTCACGTCTTCTCGGACACTACCAAAGTGTTCATTTTATAGTCATGACGGACTCTACACTTGTTCATTTTATAGTCATGACGGACTCTACACTTGTTCATTTTATAGTCATGACGGACTCTGCTCACATACCAAGACATGGCAACAATCACAGTATTAAACAATTAGTAAATACCAAAGCTTAACACATACGGAAAACACATTACAATCCAATCAGATAATGTCACATAACAATTATCAAGTATATGTACATTTACCCTAATGCAATCTAATGCCATTTACTCATGTCATGTCCCCTAGACACAACTAATGCATGTGGTACCATTTCCACGTTGTTCAGATTTTAGTCATGACGGACTGTTCAGATTATAGTCATGTACGGACTGTTCAGATTATAGTCATGCACGGACTCTACATCAGTTTTACATCATGCAGGATGCTGTCAATTTTACATCATGCAGGATGTTCGTCACCCCATTTAAGATGGACTAACAGTTTTACATCATGTTGGATGCTGGCCAACTTAGACCATCTCATTCAGTTTTACATCGTTGCTGGATGGTGTCAGTTTTAGATCATGCAGGATCATCATCAATACAGTTTTAAATCATGTCGGATCTCGGTTATCATCAACCATCTCACTCATAAAGAGGAGTCACACAGTTTTATATCATGTTTGGATATGGGCTCTAGATTTCGGATAACATAATCCCATCTTCGGCCACTTTTGGAAAACATAGTCCATTTACTCTATTGGAATACACATGATTCCAATATCACAATTTATTCATAAATGCATGATTACTTATAAACACATCAAATACATGACGCTCTCTAGCTCGAAGCTAATTATTCATTGATACGAAAACACAATTCCAACATCTATCATATTAGGATAACACAATATCCTATTACTCAATTTATAATTATTCACATGATAATTATCTGCATACTCATTTTTATACACACAAGGTTTCATTTACACTTATGTCATAAAACATACATCATTCTCTTATCATTGTAAATTAATGCTAAAACATATACATACTCACTTTAAGCTACAACTTATTGCATACACGTTTATCAATCATATAACGATTAACAATAAGAATTAACAGTATCAACATGTATCAACAATCATGTAAGGATACCCTTAAACCATGTTACAAGTGCCTAATTACACTTATAAACATCAACAAAATTGCTGTCACAGAGGCCTTCGCTGAGCGAAGGCTCAGCGAGACATGGCGAATCTCACCAGGAAGTCACCTGCTCATGGCGAGCATTGGCGAGCTTCAGCGAACATGTTCGTTATAGCGAACTCATGGTCGCTTAGCGAACTACACCAGAAAAGAATATCTGTTCTTGAGTTTTCTAAGGCGGTTTAACATGGAATCCACTCAAAAATCCATCTAGACATGTTATAAATTCTTATAAACAGCTAATTCAAGCATATATGGTATCTATGAACATTAATTAACACTCACAAACACCCACATACATCACACTTACAAATTCATACCAATTTCTTGCATTTTAAGCAAGTTTAACAAAACATGCAAATCATTGATCAAACATCTACATATGCCCACTTTCAACTCCCCAAAGTTGTTTACCTCATCTACCATGAGTTCACTACACATGTTAGGATCAAAAGAATCCATTTTCCATTAAGAAAGTCACCCACAAAACCCACAAGAAAATAGAGTGGAAAGAGTTTGGGAGTGGAGGAATCGACATCCTCCCCTCTTTCGAATCACTCACGAATATGTAATCTAACTCTCATACCTTAGTTCGACGATTCCTCGAGCTTGCTCTTCTCTTTCTCTCCCTCATGAGCTCCTTGCCCTAGCTAAGCTCTTGAACTTCTCATGGATTTGTAACTTATGAGACTATTCACCCAAACTTATGCTACTTATAGCTCCCCCAATGTTTACTAACTCTTGGCCCAATAGACTAAGCCCAATTGCTTCTCACACGCCCAAAAGCCCAAACAACATAACTTCTCGCTCACTAACTTATGTTCGCGTTACTTAAATATTCGTCGCTTAGTAAAATAACTAAATGACAAATATTAAATTTTGGGTCGTTACAACTCTACCCCCCTTAAAAGATTTTCGCCCTCGAAAATTACCCGACTAAAACACAACTCCGGATAAACTCCCTCATCCGACTTTCTAATTCCCAACTTGCATTCTAACCAACGAGTTTTCTAGTCATAATACCTTAACCGATACGGTCTCTTACACAAACTCCGATTCAAAATCACACTTCTTCCGGATTCGTACCAACAAAACATACAAATCCAACCCAAACCAAGTTTGACAAAATCAGTCAATCCCAATCGACACAATCTCGTCTACTCATCAACAATAGATCAAGGACAGCTAATCCCTCGATTTGTCGATAGATAGTCAACAATCGTGATGATGGCATAAACCATTCTCATCAAACCACTTAAAACTTTCTCTTAACATCTTTCGGTACTCACAGCACCGCCCCAAAAACAAATTCTACTCCGTCTAATGCACTCCGAAAAGACACCTCTGTTGCATACTCCGCAACTCCTTAAGTTCCATAGGTTCTCAACATTTTCTTAAATCGTTTCACTGTGCCGAATCTCATTCCAACCGTCAAATTCCTTTTTCCTTGCAATTCCCAAATCATTGCGTCGAACATTCAACATAACTGTTTTATTTTCCAAATAATCTCTTATCCAATTTCTGACTTCCTTAACATGACCTTCCCGATATCATTTCCCGTCGAAATATTCTTATCCAAAATATTACCTTAAGTCACTCGTCGACTCACTATCATCCCACCGTTCACGATGAAAGTATCCATAATCATTTATTTCCTTCCCACATGGTATTACTATACTATTCCCATAGATACGATGTGTCCGACATCTCTAATCTCCACCGACTTTTCCATTTCATAGTTAACTTTTTCCAAATGCTACAAAACATCCTTTGATACTTTACTTTGAGCATTGCTTCCAAATTCTTAATATACACTTTCCAGACACAACAATCGCTATAAATCTTTCCTAGGCTCTGCTCGATCACCTAGTAATTCCATATTTAATCTCGGCGACCACAAAAAGTTGATTTCCAAACAACCATGATCTTCATCTTGTTGATTCCAACAACGTCCTTATTTGTCGCACACAATCCAAATAGTTACGTACCCTATCATCCTTCTTGTAACCAGTGTACTCTTCTCCATTCGACCAATCTTTAGTCGCATCTCGTGACTATCTTACAGTCATAAAAATCCTAATGTTCATCCACACAAAATCTCTACTCAAATCTTGACCAGTCTCTTCGAACTATTCAAAATGTTTATTTCCCTTAAAGGTGCACTTGCTAATAACTAACAAGTTTAGCTCCCACCGATACAACTCTATGGGTATTTGCACCATTCTTATAACCATCACCTAATCATCACTAGGTTCGCCTACTCTCGACGCACAACGTCTCCCCCGTTTTCCAATAACGGTTTTCCGCTTAACATCTATGTCTGCTATCTCAACGAACACTTAGTCCAATAACTCTTCATCTAACAGTTCCCGCAACTTGTTGCTCAAGTTCCTTCCACTTCGAACAATGCTACTCAGTCTTGAACAATCTACTTCAAGAACATCTCTATTCGTCCTTACTTCTTGCGTTCGAAACATCTCGGAGAGACACAACCTTTTTATATCGCATCCCCTTTCTATTTCCGAACTCTCTTGAGTTCCCTTCCTCTTACCATTCAATTCTCTTTTTCCCAAAGAGCTTGCCACCCTGACCATTCTCAATTATTCCAACATTAATTTCATCAGATTCATTCGAAATCTTATCATCAACAAAGTTTTCATCTTTATCACTCTTCCTCCTCTTTGAAGATGAACCATCAAGTGAAAGACAACCAACAATGGAACATTCTTGCTACGAGTTCTGCTAGAAACATCACCAACCCCACTTATTGTAATCGGGCTTTCAGTTTCCTAACCACACTTTTCATCTTTGACATCAATCTCCCACTTAACTTAACCCACTTGTACTCTTCCACTAGAACTCCCGGTATGAACACCTAGTCGTTCTATCGATTCTAAACCTATTCTTCCCAAGAAGAATCTATAGTACCGACAACATCTACATGCGTGTCGCATACAAAGGGTAATCATAAGATATGATACCTAAGCATCTACTCAAAACCCCGGTGCAGTCCTCTTGACATACACGCCACTACGAAAACACATAAGTACACTATCCCACATCTATGCTAATGTAACAAACTACGTAACAACTAGCATACATAATCACTACCACATGTCTATACATATATTTATAACTAAACTATATGTAAGACAATGAAACATCCATGTACACAAGACATCGAGTCAAGTACATGCTTTACATTTCATATCACTCACAGATATGAATTCCACAAAAATCAATTCAAACGTGTATATATATATATATATATATATATATATATATATATATGTATATACGTATAAAATACAGCATGCTTTCAACAAGTTCTCAATACGAGAATACATCCCACTAAAGTAAACACTTAAGCAATAAGCGTACGAATGTACAACAAAAAAAGACAGACACAACTGGCACACACGCTCACTCGATCTGACTGCACAGACCGGCTCTGATTGACACATAACCCCCACAGTCCGAAGACGACCTGCTCTGATACCAATTGTAACACCCAAACCCGTTAATTAATTAACTCTGCCTTTATAAAATCTTTTTATAAAATACGCAGCGGAAAATTGAAAATATGCTTATAAAGCGCTGGTTTGAATACTACAAGCTTCATTCAAAGATAATACTAATACAATTAAGGGTAAATGATCATTTACCCCCCTGCAAAATAAGGAAATTTTCGTTTACCCCCCTGCACAGATTTTTTTTCTGTTTACCCCCTTGCAAAAAATAGATTCTCTCATTTCGCCCCCTGGGTGTACAGCAGGACAAGTGACTGTGCAAATTTGCTGACGTGGCTTGTACACATGGAAAAAAATCATTTATATTTATTTTTAAATTCCACGTCAGATAATATTTTTTTCAAAAAAAAAAAATTAAAAAATTTTTTTCCTACAAAATTTAAAAAATGAATTTTGTTTTTTTTTTTCTTTCAAAATTTTAAAAAAAATTTCCCAGAAATAACTTTTTTTTTCGTACAAAATTATTGAGTATTTTTTTCCTAAAATAAAATAAAAAACGAATTTTCTTATTTTACTCCAAAAATAAAGATTTATTTTCAAATCTTTTTGAATTAAAAAAAACAGAATCTTTATTTTGCGTCATGATTGTATTTGTTGTCGTCTTCTTCAATCGCCGAAATCATCTTCTACATCATTATATTGTCTTCTGCTTCTTTATAATTTTCTAGTTTTAGGGCAAATGGTTTTGATAGAAGAGGAAAACACCATTAAAACTTGTTTTTCTATTTTATATTTTTTTTTGAAAATCTTTTTCTATTTTTTTTAATTCAAAGAGAATAACAAAAAATAAAGTTTTGTTTTTAAAAAATAAAGATTATGTTTTTTTTAATTCAAAAAGTTTGAAAATAAATCTTTAAAATTTTTATTTCGGAAATAAACTTTATTTCGGAGTAAATCTTTATTTTGGGAGAAAAATAAGAAAATTCATTTTTTTTTTAATTTTGGGAGGAAATTTTTTTTTGTTGGAAAGTTTTTTAAAATCATTTGTATGAAAAAAAAATTAATTTTTTTTGTAGGAATTTTTTAAAAAAATTTTGGGGAAAAAAACAGATTTTTTTTTTATTTTGTAGGAAAAATATTATCTGATGTGGAATTTAAAAAATAAATATAAATGATTTTTTCCACATGTACAAGCCACGTCAACAGGTTTGTATAGTCACTTGTCCTGCTGTACACCCAGGGGGCGAAATGAGGGAATCTATTTTTTGCAAGGGGGTAAACAGAAAAAAAATCTGTGCAGGGGGGTAAATGAAAATTTGCTTATTTTGCAGGGGGGTAAATGATCATTTACCCTACAATTAATTAGTAAAATGTTTGAATAAACAACACAAATCTTCGCATCGACACGATGCGTCATTAGTCGTACAAAACGGATACATTTTCAAAATGAAACTAAACCAAACAGAGTGTTCTCAAAGGACTCTATATAGATATAAAACCCCTTTTTCCCGTGTCTCAATCAGAGCAGAGCTTCACCATTTCACTCGGACGAGGCTAACACATAACCTGTCAACCTGGACCCCCAAAGGTCCAGCAAATAACACAAAGCAGAGAGTTAGAAAACATAAACATAAATATAAGTGTGAGTAGTATACTACACACTTCACACGCTATCATACATTTCTAACTCACGCACATACATCATCAAATACGACTACCAATTAATCATTCATTTACAAACACACAAATCATATAGTTTCACGTCTTCTCGGACACTACCAAAGTGTTCATTTTATAGTCATGACGGACTCTACACTTGTTCATTTTATAGTCATGACGGACTCTACACTTGTTCATTTTATAGTCATGACGGACTCTGCTCACATACCAAGACATGGCAACAATCACAGTATTAAACAATTAGTAAATACCAAAGCTTAACACATACGGAAAACACATTACAATCCAATCAGATAATGTCACATAACAATTATCAAGTATATGTACATTTACCCTAATGAAATCTAATGCCATTTACTCATGTCATGTCCCCTAGACACAACTAATGCATGTGGTACCATTTCCACGTTGTTCAGATTTTAGTCATGACGGACTGTTCAGATTATAGTCATGTACGGACTGTTCAGATTATAGTCATGCACGGACTCTACATCAGTTTTACATCATGCAGGATGCTGTCAGTTTTACATCATGCAGGAGGTTCGTCACCCCATTTAAGATGAACTAACAGTTTTACATCATGTTGGATGCTGGCCAACTTAGACCATCTCATTCAGTTTTACATCGTTGCTGGATGGTGTCAGTTTTAGATCATGCAGGATCATCATCAATACAGTTTTAAATCATGTCGGATCTCGGTTATCATCAACCATCTCACTCATAAAGAGGAGTCACACAGTTTTATATCATGTTTGGATATGGGCTCTAGATTTCGGATAACATAATCCCATCTTCGGCCACTTTTGGAAAACATAGTCCATTTACTCTATTGGAATACACATGATTCCAATATCACAATTTATTCATAAATGCATGATTACTTATAAACACATCAAATACATGACGCTCTCTAGCTCGAAGCTAATTATTCATTGATACGAAAACACAATTCCAACATCTATCATATTAGGATAACACAATATCCTATTACTCAATTTATAATTATTCACATGATAATTATCTGCATACTCATTTTTATACACACAAGGTTTCATTTACACTTATGTCATAAAACATACATCATTCTCTTATCATTGTAAATTAATGCTAAAACATATACATACTCACTTTAAGCTACAACTTATTGCATACACATTTATCAATCATATAACGATTAACAATAAGCATTAACAGTATCAACATGTATCAACAATCATGTAAGGATACCCTTAAACCATGTTACAAGTGCCTAATTACACTTATAAACATCAACAAAATTGCTGTCACAGAGGCCTTCGCTGAGCGAAGGCTCAGCGAGACATGGCGAACCTCACCAGGAAGTCACCTGCTCATGGCGAGCATTGGCGAGCTTCAGCGAACATGTTCGTTATAGCGAACTCCTGGTCGCTTAGCGAACTACACCAGAAAAGAATATCTGTTCTTGAGTTTTCTAAGGCGGTTTAACATGGAATCCACTCAAAAATCCATCTAGACATGTTATAAATTCTTATAAACAGCTAATTCAAGCATATATGGTATCTATGAACATTAATTAACACTCACAAACACCCACATACATCACACTTACAAATTCATACCAATTTCTTGCATTTTAAGCAAGTTTAACAAAACATGCAAATCATTGATCAAACATCTACATATACCCACTTTCAACTCCCCAAAGTTGTTTACCTCATCTACCATGAGTTCACTACACATGTTAGGATCAAAAGAATCCATTTTCCATTAAGAAAGTCACCCACAAAACCCATAAGAAAATAGAGTGGAAAGAGTTTGGGAGTGGAGGAATCGACATCCTCCCCTCTTTCGAATCACTCACGAATATGTAATCTAACTCTCATACCTTAGTTCGACGATTCCTCGAGCTTGCTCTTCTCTTTCTCTCCCTCATGAGCTCCTTGCCCTAGCTAAGCTCTTGAACTTCTCATGGATTTGTAACTTATGAGACTATTCACCCAAACTTATGCTACTTATAGCTCCCTCAATGTTTACTAACTCTTGGCCCAATAGACTAAGCCCAATTGCTTCTCACACGCCCAAAAGCCCAAACAACATAACTTCTCGCTCACTAACTTATGTTTGCGTTACTTAAATATTCGTCGCTTAGTAAAATAACTAAATGACAAATATTAAATTTTGGGTCGTTACAAGATACAAGGACGGAAACCAAAAACATGCGAATTTACAGGAATGAATCGTATATTTAAGCCATAAAAAAATAAATGTCATTCATTTTCAAGGTTTTTTCTTGATAGTGAAGACAACTATCCGAACAACCTACTCCTTACCTCATAGTCAAACTCGCATAGGTAAGCATCCCCTCAAACTTCTCCAAATAAAAATGTACTCTTTGTGGTATTTTCAATTTTCACATGTGCATCCAATCACTCGGAACTCTATTTTTTTCATTGTCCAGACTCCACTCCACACCAATACGCCGATTTCACGGTGTAGATGCATTTGTTGTTGAATTTCCATACGAGCCTATCGCCTCTACATCAATTGCCCTAAGTTTTGTGAATTTCCTGCTCATCCCCTTCGTTCAACACTCACTCTATGACATTCCAATTCCAAAATCCAGCCAAATTGCTATACAGGTAGTCTAAATAACATGTCCTTTTTTATATTTCAACAATTCATTATAATATGGCATTCCAAAAACAACACTGCTGAAAATATCAACACCTCAACACAACACAACCTCCTCCGCTGCCTCTGGTGCTCTGGTTAATCCCACTATAGGGATAATAACCTTGACAAATGTTGGGAAGGGAATAGGACGGGTGTCACCTGCGATTATGTGGAACATCATGTTAAACATAATACTTCAAAAAGGTAGGGAAACATAGATCTCCAGAAACTAACCACCTTATCTGAGAAGTGTTTTCATATCCAAAAGCAAACCACCTTATTTCTATCTTCAAGTCTTTGCTATTTACAAGTGACAAGTGCAAAAAATTAACTTAAAATACCTTGGAAAATGGACTACATATCATTTTTATATGCTAGTAATTTTAACTTTGGTGCATCAAACATTAAATTTATAATTACTAAATACTCATTGTGACCACCTCATTGTCTCTCAAAGATCTCCCAAATAATTTGAATCAATTATGCAGATGAATAATCTGTGACTGTGAATGATGTAAAATGTAATGAACGATGATAGAAGCAACAACTCTGACTAACATACCAATTTATCAAGTTCACCATACATCAATAATAAACCATGAAATCACCGATATCCAAAATAAGGATAAAATACATATAGATAACAAGATCATAAATTAACATATATGTTGTAGTTGAGCCTCTAGCTCAAGGTCACTTAGCACAACATCTACATCCTAGTATTGAGAAAAAGGAGATATCAAACTCTCAACGTAGATGTTTGGTATCACCGGATCATCATTGATGTTTTGAATTTTAGGAATGTTAAAAGTATCATTTCTAAAATCATAGATAACCAAACTAAATTTCTTCCTCTTCGAAACCTGCATCAGCACTTGGTCATCCTCTGAAACATATAGCACCCTGCTATATGCATAAAACTCGGGATATGTCATGTATGGAACACTTAACAATTTAGTCCAAGACTGCTCATTTCCATGTTCCTTCATAATCCAAAAATCAGAATAGTTGGGATGTTGAGAGATGATACACAAGCAACCCTTCAACTCATGGATGACCATGTTAGAGTTGTATTTCTCGTTAGAGAGAGGATGCAAAAGCTTTCGATATGAATCTTCTTCCAAGTTAAGCGAAAGAATGACCCTAAATAATTATCAACATCGTATAC
Organism: Trifolium pratense; assembly: GCF_020283565.1. NCBI lineage: Eukaryota > Viridiplantae > Streptophyta > Magnoliopsida > Fabales > Fabaceae > Trifolium > Trifolium pratense. The sequence goes on along the minus strand of NC_060059.1, from coordinate 23,113,773 downwards.
CAACCAATCAACGGTGTAGTCACTAACAGATATGCCCACTCCACGTAAGCGGGAATACGGGATGCTTTGCATCCTTGTCCAATGATTAGTACCAAAAGTATGACTATGAACATTAATTTGATTATTCTTAGCCAAAGAAACAGCAACAATCTTATAATTATCAGTGAAACGATGATACATTAAAGTATAATTGGTTTGTATATAGTGATTTTGTGGTGGATTTTCCAAAGGAGGCAATAACTTAAACTTTCTAATGGAAGGGTTAAAAACAAGAGCTGACAATGCACTACAAGAAAAAAGGAATATCACGACAGGCAAACTGCAGCGGTTGCATTCTAACCGTCGTCGCTTTTCCCTTTTGTGGCAGTTACTGTAGCAGTTCCTTTCCGCCGTCGCATTTTTCCCCCTTTTGCATCTTATCTCTCTAATCTACCCAAACACTTCATTAACCCAAATCCCTAATCGATTTCAGTTTTCCTTCTCGTCTCAGATCTGTACTCTTCGAACCCAAATCGATTTCAGTTCGTCAAACCCAAATCACTTCATGCCTCAGATCTTCGATTTCTCTCTTCACACACCTTGAATCCCTAATAAATTTCGAAATTTCCCTATCTCACGGTATGCTTAACTTCGAAATTTCGATTCATTATGTCTTCTCAACGCTCTCTGCTTTCTCTGATTTTGTTTTCATTGTAAACAGTAAGTTGGTTGATTTCATTGTGATTTTGTGCATATACGTAGTTATTCGAACCACCTATATGTGGGGTTTTCTATGATTGCTTGATTTCTAACAGTTGCATTTTGTTTGTACTAACTTTTGTTTGATTTTGTCACTTTGTTCTTATATTGGTGTTTACTATTTTTTGCTTTTGTTTCTAGTTGTGTAACAAGATTTCTAAACCCCTATTTATGTTGTTTCTAAACTTGCATCGGTTAATTGCTAAAGCAGTTTGTGTAATATTTATGAACATCTATGAACTCTGATTTTGATGTGTTTGTTGGAGTGAATTTGAATTAGGGGTTGAATCATGATGATGGAGTGTTGTGTTTGGGATTACACCTTTTCAGTTTCTCCAAATGTAAGATTTTTGTAAGTTTGGCGTGTGTATTGCAAAAAGTGATTGTTTATAGTTCCAGTCACCATGTTATTGTTCCTCTTTGTATATGCTCCTTATTAGATTCTTATTAGTTTTAAATGAATTTTCACTTTGAATTTGAAAAATTTGACAAGGTTGCTGCATGTTAAGTTGAGACAGCTTTATGCAAGATTTGCTTCAAATGTTGGGACTGATTCTTAGAAGAGTGATTCTGGCAAGAGGAACCCCAACAACCAAATGCTTGGAAGGCCTGTGAGTTGCAATGGAGGTATAGTACTTTGTATGTAATTGTATAATCATTCTTGTTAATTATTGTAATAAGACTTCACCTGATTGGTTTTGCCATTTTGCAGGCTTGCAATAGCTTTGCAGTAACATATGTTCCATTAGATGACACTCTTGGTATGTCTTTTCTTCCTTCTCGGACTTGTTTGGATTAAAATCTTAATTAAGCAATTATCATATAAGTTCTTACGTATAAGCTAGTTTATAGTAAAAGATAAATAAACTCAAATTATATTCATATATAAGCTATCTTGAAGAGTTTATAGAAATAAACTAAAAACAACTTATGAACATGTCATAAGTTTCTTCCATAATTAAGCTCTCACAAAGACACAAAAAGTCTCGTAAATGCTTATGATAGTAGAAAACCTCAAATAAGTTAATCCAAACAAGACAATGTGATTTGTTTTATCATTTCAAACATATCCTCTGAAGAAACTTTGGTCATAAACAAGAGGATCGTTTAATGACTTTAATTAACATTTGTTTATGCTTAACAAGTCCTTATGCTGTGGAGTTTATCATAAACCATGCTGAAGTTTCAATTGCATTTCTACAAGAAAATAAGATCCCATCAGTATGTGCTAGTTCTTTCTTTGAGCTTAATGTTTTGTTTTCACTATTGAAATATGAAATGTCTTCCACATTTAATTGTTCTACTGTTTAAATCTTCTGAGATAGAAATAAGCATCTATCTTTTTATTTCTTCCTAAACTAACATTTATTTTCATAGATTTTGTCATGTCTTGATCACTGTTCTTTAAATCTCAAAAGTAGGTCAAGCATTATTGTCTTATTTACTCACAGTCCAGATTTTGTCATGTCTTGCTTTACCTGAATCATCTTTGAACTTTTCTCGCTATGACGGTATCAGGTCAGTGGTTGACTCCCCATGTAACCCCCCTCTCTCTCTCCCTCCATATACACACACAACTGAACACAGTGTTTTGTTGTGTTCTTATTTTCATTGATAAATAATTTTGTTTGGCTTGGATCCATTTTCTCTATTCTAGATATGGAAACAAGTTTACGCTGATTAGTTGGACTCTCTCTTTGGAGATTCCTAAGCCAGAGGGTTAAGCTCTGAGGTACACTCCTTTCAATCTTAATTTCAAATTTGGCTGGAAGAATTTTGGTAGCCTTACGTATTATACAAATGCCTATACAAAAGAAATGATCTAATTTGCTTAAAAATGAAAGTCCAATTTGACACGGGTTGCTAATATTTAGTTGGCTTTCTATTTTATTTCATTTTCAGGTGACAACGAGAGGTTTGGGATCTATAAGAAGACGTTTTATGTGAGTTAATGTGTTACAAGCAATAACCGCTACAAGTAATAGCTTTAAGGAGGCACTAAATCAAAATAATATCTTCATTTCCCTTCAGCTGCTAATAAAATTGGTAGGCATTTGCATATATTTCTTTTGGCATCATTGCACATTAGTGATGCCTATAGTATTTATTGTTTCATATTCTTTGACATTTGCAGGTAGAAAGAAAACTGATCTTTTGGCTAAATATGTTGGTGACTTCATGACTATAAGTATTTTCATTTTTCTTATTGGCTAGATTTTTATCTCATATTTCTGATTTTATGTGAACTGGATAAGTTAGGTTGAGGTTTCCATTACTGGTATTCAACTTCACCAACAAATATGAGGTGCTCGTCATATTGTCACAAAGCTAGTAGTCATGGAGTTGCATATGGGAAATGAAGCAGGTCATGGAGATGCATATTTTTAATTTTAGTGTTTACCAAAGAAGAATAGATACTTAGATATCATAATTTTGCTGTGTTTGTTATTAAGTTTGAACCATTAGCAAACTTAGTATTTTTTTTTATACTTAAGTAGTCATGCATATAGATTGTTATGCTGAATTTTTGCACTATGTGTGTAAAGCTACTGGAACTCATTTGAATTCGAATTTAATGTATGAAATTCCATTTAAATTTGAATCGTTATTTTATTTTGAATGCATGTTATTTTTCTATATTTTGGTCAATATTATTTTTCCATTGATGATCAATAATTAGGAGTAAAGAAAAAAAATTGGTGTAAAAAAAAAACATTTAAAAATTTGGGAAACAAAAAAAAAACAAATAGCGGCGGTTTTAACCGACGCTGAAAGCTCAAAAAACTGGAATAATAAATTCAAAAAGTGGCGGTTACGAACCGCCGTAAATATCATAAAACCGACGCTAACATCCTACCGGCGGTTATTCCGACGGTTTGCTATAACCGTCGATGTATGACCTAGCGACGCCGCTTGTTGCAGCGGACGCCCAACCGCTGCAGTAAGCATTTAGCGACGGTTTAAACCGACGCTAATGGTTTTTTTCAATGGACGCCGCTTTCCAACTTCCTTGTAGTGATGCATCGATCCCAAAACAGAACATGCCGTCACGGGAGGAAACTCCCCCAAAATTGCATCCTTTATTAGGACTGAGAGGGTACTTTATCTGCGTAGTAGTAACAGTGGAGAGGTTGTTGTTGAAAAGAGAAGACATTAAAAAATCAGATAGAATGAACTTACGAAAGTAGGAGGGCAAAGGAGTTAGGATGATGTGGAGGCGGTCGGGAAGTGTGGTTGACAACCGAAAGTGCTTCTTTTGAAATTTGGAATCTTGAGAGATGAGATAATTCCATGACTTGCAGACGCAACAGAATTGGAGAATGAATTTCACAGGGATCCAACATAGGATTTCTGTAACCAGATCGAATGGAAGAGTGGGCAGAGACGGCGCATCAATTGAATTGTCTGGAGTTGTGGATGAGGAAGAGATCGGTGTTAGATTTTCCTCCGTCGGTGACTGGTAAGAAGCGCCGTCGTTTTCGCCATCGCCTTTGCTACCTGCCGTCATCATTACTCTGAGTCCAAAAGGAAAACACGGCAGTGGCGGGGAGTCAGAAAAAAAGATTGGGAATTTTTCTTATCAAAAAAAAAAAGAAAAAAAGATTGGGTGGGCCGCTAAAATAATTATACTCCCCTCGGTTTCAAATTAAAAAGAGTTTAAAGGGAAAACAGAGAAATTAAGGGTGTATCTTGGTTCCCATGTTTCGTTCCCAGTCGGTGACTAGTATATTTGTTCCCATGTTTCGATCCTTCCCAGTAAAACACAGCGTGTTCGAATTCTAACCCCTTTTAAAATTTGTTTAGAATATTTACTATTAATTTTTTTTTTTACAAATATGATTTAGAAGTCTGTTTTATTTGTAGCTCTATATATAGAGTCATGTAAGCAAGTGTATAAATAGCAAAAATTGGAGGAAAAACGAGTTCACTTTTTAGATCGCAAACTACGGGAATGGATTATCTACGGCCACTGGACCATCCAGTGACATCACATCCATCAAACAAAATTGAAAAAGAAAAAAGTTGATGAGAGAGATGAAGTTTAATGGTTTTGATCAACACTTGAGAGAATCCAGTGGAAAACCCACTGGATAGGATCCATTCCCGCAAACTGCAAACTGAGTTCGCATTCTAGGATGCGAATCTTATAAAAATCAAATTTTTCTGTCCTCTTCACCCTTCTCTCATCTCCCATGAAATAACTTTGAATAAAACACAATTCGCAAATTAAAGTGTGAACCATTCATTCACATAATTCATATTTTCTGTCAAACTTATCAACTCTTGTATCTTTGATACATGTCTATTGTGAGGATAAATGTAAACTTGATCATATCAAATAAAGTAACAATTTAGTATAGTTATATTTACAGTGTGTGTGATTGATCGATAATGTCACAACTGCTCCTGTGCCAAATTAAAATATGATATAAGATAGTGGCCACATTTTTATAAGGTTCATTAGTTAAAGTGTAAAAGTGTAAACTAAGTTCGCTCTCTAAGTCTAACTAGCCAACTGTGTTTTAGTTCACTTTCTAAGTAGCGAACTTTGTTTCAGTTTGCACTCTAAGTAGCGAGTGACACTATTTTATACTCAAACTCAACGTTTGTGCCCTCATGAATGAAAGAAAAACATGAAATAAAGAGTTCGCTTTCTAAATAGCGAGAAGGTTATTATGGTAATTCAAGGGGGTGCATGAGGAATTCTAGAGGGCGCAAAAAATAGATCTCAAAATCCTATTGGAACTTTCACATATAATCTTGGGCTTCAAAATTCTCAATCATTTTTTCCTGCCTTGAACTTTCACAATTTTGACACCCTGATTCAACTTCCCTTTACTATTTCATGTTAGAGATCTACTTTTCGCACCCCCCGAGACACTCAGTCACCCCCTGGAAATCCCATTATACCCCTCTCGCTATGTGTGGGGCGAGCGTTAAAAAATGAAGAATTGCTAAAAACACCGTTCGCCAGGTATATGGCGAGTAAATGGACGATGGTTGCTCGCCCTGGGTGTAGCGAGCGGTGTCGGTGGTAAAAAACACCCCCCACTCAGTCAAAACATTGTGCCACATGGCACAACGTGATTGGACACGAGGGAGGCTGTGACATAGCACCAACCAATCACAATGGAGCAGAAATGCTATAAATGGCAAGGCTTTGTGTGAAAAAATTTCACACCACTCTCTTCTTTCCCTTCTTCTTCATTCTTTTTCTGTCAAATTTTTTTCCTTTGTTTTAGTTGTTGTTTTAGTTACAGTTATGTGTAAACGGCGGCATAATCCGTCGTCGCCTAATCATAACATTTTTATCGGTGTTGTTTTATCACTAATTGAAATGTTATGGTAGTCGACGGTGGACTTTTTGCGTCCAAATTAAAAATGTTATGACTAGGCGAAACAAACCCGAGTTGTCATGGGACATTGAGGCATGACAATGTATTTTGGTGTTAGATTTATTAGTTTTATTTTAACGTACTTTTTTTGTCTAACGCCAAACTCGGGGAAATGAAGACTCTAGCAATTAGGGTTTCTTCTCTTTATCAAGATTTCCTGTCAATATCATACACACGTTTCCTCTTCATTTGTAATGTACTTTTTTTGTTTAATGAAATGAAATTTCTCTTCCTCTGCAATTTTCTGTAATTTTCTATTCTGTTACAGATATATTTCACTGTATGTGTGGCGAACTGTTAAATATTTCGCCATACATACAGCGAACTGTTATTTATTTCGCTCTGTGTATGGCGAGCTTACGTAACTAATAACAAAAGAGAACAAAATTAATTGAATAAAACAACATTAATTAAAATTAACTTATCATTAACATTAAATTAACAAGACATTAATTAAAAAAACAGTTAAATAACGTAAACTAAGGATCAGATAAATTAACTGCGTAGACTTCGTCCTCTTCGGGTCGTACCATGAGAGCTGCGATTTCGTCGTAGGTCCACGGACGTGTCGGACGGATCATGCAGGACAATATATTTTCGACAGATCTAACCAACTCCGCGTCCAGCTCGATCGGTACATAACTCCTGTACTCTGAGAAAACAGAGAACATTGTTCTCACATCGTCGTTGTTATGAAGTTTGACGTGTGTGAACAACATTGTTCCGTTGTTTGAAATCCTCGACGGACGACGGTACTCGACATCAGTTACCGTTCTTGGATCTCGGAAGTTGAGACGTCGGTTGATTTGAGTCAGCTGCTGCTTCAGATCACTGAGTGAAACTTGTTCGTGAATTCGAAACAGATTCGTGTTTCCGCCGTTGAAGTAGACTGCGGCTAGGCGGGTGTTTGGTTGATATTCTACACTCTCCATATTTTTTTTTTGGTTTGAGTTGCTACTGATCCAAATACCCATATTTATACACCTTCCCACCAATTTTAGACCACACACATGTCTGTGTCAATAGTGGCCACTCAATTTCATAACGCTCGCCTTGTACGTAGCGAACTGTTAGTTGGTTCGCCTCACATATGGCGAACAAGCAGGGTTGATCGCCCTACCTATGGCGAACTATGACTTGCTCGCCTCACACATGGCGAGATATAGCAGGTCTGAGGGCCAGAATGATGCCCATGTTTATACACATCTATCCAATTTTGGACTTTCCTGTTTCGTATCAAATCTAATCAAAAATTCACAACCAACAACATTTCAAATATTGAAATAAACAAGCATCAAAAGGCAAGCATATGAAATACATATTTACATAAACATCATGTTCACAAAATACATTATCCGGGAAATTAAAACACCATGATCAAATGTTCACAAAAACATATATATACAACAGCATAATGTAACACTACTGCTCCTGCTGCTGTTCCTGCTGCTCTGGCTGCTCTTCTGGATGCTGCTGACTACTAGTAGTGGATCCCGAAGCAGTCATCCTCCGCCTCCAGGTCACGTATCAACTCCTCACCCTCAACACCTGCATCCTCCACATCAACATCAACATCATCAGCACCAGCAGTAGAAGATGAACCACCCTCACCCGCCTTCTTCGTATTCCTTCTCTTAGGAGGATGTTCCTCGGCGTTTTTCCTCCTCGCCGATGCCGTGACCTTAGTCGGCCGACTACTTTTAGCTACTTCATCGCTCTTGTCTCCCTTACCACCCTCAGCAACAGTCTTTCGCTTCATTTATAAACCCTAAAACCACAAACAAAAGCAAAACAGTCAAGGCAAAATCAAACTCAGTCAAACAGATCCAGAAGGCTCGCCTCACATACGGCGACCAAATTCATGCCGCTCGCCTCACCTAAGTCGAACGGAATCAAAAAAGCTCGCCCCACAACGGGCGAACTATAGCAGCGTAAACTAAAAAAAAAAAATCGAAAGAATTTGCATGAAACGTCAAAATGTGGCCGTACCTTGTGTTAATCTTCAATCCTTTGATGTTTTCGACGGCAAACGAGCAAGAATCAAGCGATTTGACCGGTGTTTTCATCAAGGGCGATTTTTGGAGGGTTTGTTTGTTTTTTGATTTTTTGTAACTTCTGCAGAAATAGGGGAAGAAGGTGGGGGTCTTATATATAAGACCCGCTCGCCACACACAGGGCGAACCATTTTTTAAGTTCTCGCCTCATTAGTAGCGAGCGAGTGTCTGATATGGGGGGTGGTGACTCTGAAGGGTCAGTCACCTTTATAACGCTTGCCCTATTGAGGGCGTGTGGTTGCTCGCCCTCAATAGGGCGAGAGGGGTACAATGGTCATTTCAGGGGCTGTTTGAGTGTACTCAGGGGGTGCGAAAAGTAGGACTCTTCATGTTATTAAGTGGGGTATCAATCACTCTTCTATCTCTATGTAATGTTTATGTATCATTCAGTATATGGAATATTCGTCATAGCCTCTGTAGTTTTTGAATTTTCAATTTTCACATGTGCATCCAATCACTCGGAACTCTATTTTTTCATTGTGCAGACTCCACTGCACACCAATACGCCGATTTCATGGTGTAGATGGATTTGTTGTTGAATTTCCATAGAGCCTATCCTCCTCCTCCACATCAATTGCCGTAATAAGATTGTGAACGTCCTGCTCATCCCCTTCATTCAACACTACCTCTATGACATTCCAATTCCAAAATCCAGCCAAATTGCTATACAGGTAGTCTAAATAACATATTAAAACAATTCATTAAAATATGGCATTCCAAAAACAACACTGCTGCCAATATCAACACCTCAACGCAACACAACCTCCTCCGCTGCCAATATCAACACCGCAACGCAACATATCTCCAGAAGCTAACCTCTTATTTGAGAAGTGTTTGCATATCCAAAAGCAAACCACCTTATTTCTATCTTCAAGTCTTTGCTATTTACGAGTGACGACAAGTGCAAAAAATTAACATACAATACCTGAGAAAATGGACTACATATCATTTTTATATGGCAGTAATCTTTAACTTTGGTGCATCGAACATTAGATTTATAATTACTAAATACTCAATGTGACCACCTCATTGTCTCTCATAGATCTCCCAATATATGGTGCAAAATTTGAATCAATTATGATGATGATTAATACGTGATTGTGAATGATGTAAAATGTAATGAACGATGATAGAAGCAACAACTCTAATTAACAAATGAATAAAAATAACATAGCAATTTATCAAGTTGACCATACATCAATAATAAACCATGAAATCACCGGTATCCAAAAAAAGGATAAAATACATATAAATAACAAGACCATAAATTAACTTATACGTTGTAGTTGAGTCTCTAGCTCAAGGTCACTTAGCACAACATCTAAATCCTAATATTGAGAAAAAGGAGATATCAAACTCTCAACGTAGATGTTTGGTATCACCAGACCATCATTGATGTTTTGAATTTTAGGAATGTTAAAAGTATCATTTCTAAAATCATAGATAACCAAACTAGATTTCTTCTTCTTCAAAAACTGCATCAGCACTTGGTCATCTTCTGAAACATACATTGCCCTGCGATATCCATGAAACTCGGGATCTGTCATGTAAGGAACACTTAACAATTTAGTCCAAGACTGCTCATTTCCGTGTTCCTTCATAATCCAAACATCAGAATAGTTGGGACGTTGAGAGACGATGCACAAGCAACCCTTCAACTCTTGGAAGGCCATGTTAGAGTGGTATGGCTCCTTAGATAGAGGATGTAAAAGTTTCCGATAGGAATTTTTTTCCAAGTCAAGTGAAAGAATATGCCATAAACAATTATCAACATCATATACCAACCAATCAACGGTGTCGTCATTGACACATATTCCCATCCGTAGGCGGCAATAAAATGGAACACTTCGCATCCTTGTCCAATAATCGGTACCAAGCATATGACTGTGAACATTAAGTTGTCTATTCTCGGTCAAAGAAACAGCGACAATCTTATAATTATCGGTGAAAAATGATACATTAAGGTATACTTGGTTTGTATATAGTGATTTTGTGGTGGGTTTTCCAAAGGAGGCAATAACTTAAACTTTCTAATGGAAGGGTTAAAAACAAGAGCTGACAATGCATCAATCCCAAAACAGAAGATGCCGTCACGGGAGGAAACTCCCCCAAAACTAAGTTTTTTAGTAGAAAGGAGAGTGTACTTTATCTGCGTAGAAGTAATAGTGGAGAGATTGTTGTTGAAAAGAGAAGACATTAAAAAATCAGATAGAAGGAACTTACGAAAGTAGTAGGGCACATGAGTTAGGATGAGGTGGAGGCGGTCGTGAAGTGTGGTTGACAATCGAAATTGCTTCTTATGAAATTTGGAATCTTGGGAGATGAGATAATTCCATGACTTGCAGACGCAACAGAATTGGAGGAGGAATTTTACAGGGACCCAACTTAGGATTTATGTAACCAGATCGAATGGAAGAGTGGGTAGAGACGGCGCGTCAATTGAATTGTGTGGAGTTGTGGATGAGGAAGAGATCGGTGTTATCTTTTCCTCCGTCGCTGACTGGTAAGAACCGCCGTTATTTTCGCCATCGCCTTTTCTACCTGCCGTCATCATTACTCTGAATCCAAAAGGAAAGGAAAACACGAACGAATCAGATCGTGCTACCACTACCCTCTTTCTAGTTTAGATTGGGGAAGTTTAGTCAGAGTTGGATGTACTTGCAAAATCTATTCTTGGATTTTATAATAGTTCACATTAATATATTTGAGTAATATTTATTTTGATAGAGAATATTTGAGTAATATTGCACCATTTAATAAGTTTCAACAATATTGTTGTTGTGTTCTAGGGTATGTTAACTAAAAGTAGAATTGTTTCATTGGAATGTGTGATAATTTGACTTTTAAAAAAAGGGCAAATTACACTAACCTCCTCTAAGGTTCATTAAAATGTCACTTACACCCCCTTTATTTTGTAACAAGACACTATAACCTCCCCTACTTAATTTTAACCTAAACAATAACCTCCCCTACTGATTTAACACCGTTTGCCTCCGTTAAAATAGGTTATTCAACTTCCAAATATGAAATAGATAGATCGATTCTTTCATTCCCTTTCTTCCAACCACTAAGTTTCCTTCCACTTCCCTTCCATTTTGTTTCTCGTTATTTTCCTATGTTTAAACTATTAGATGTGCAATCTGAAATTTGTATTCATGCGGATCTTGGGATGCATTTTAAGCCAAGTTGTTGGCTTGACAACAAATTACAAACATGAAGCTATTTGTGGTGCTAAAAAATTGCAGCAGCACCTGTATCAATAATACTCAAAGGGCAATATCATAGATCTTGTTCAAAACTAATATCAAGCAGCTACATAAACTGCCCCGTAGTTTCTTTTCAAATGGTACAGACACAACAAAAATGTGAAGAAATTAAAGGCAAAAATTATTGATATTAGAATTTGGTTCAAATAATTTATGGGCAAAATGCAAAAGGGAAGACACAATTCTAAGATTTGCTCCGACTAGGGATGGCAAAAATATCCGTACCCGCGGATATCTGTGGATAAAATCCGCCACGGGCACGGAGCGGATAGTTTAATGGATATCCGCGGATAAAATAAATAGATATTTCAATTATCCGTATTTAATGGATACGGATGCGGGTTTAATACTATCCGTACCCGCGGATATCCATACCCGCTAATAAATTAGTAAAACTACTTAAATGTCCCTATTTAAATATAAACTGTAGTATTTTTATCATATTAAAAAAAATAGTCTTCTCATATTTTTATGTTTTCTCTTCATATTCAATAGAGAAAACTTTTCATGTTATTTTTTCATCTTTTGAAGTAAAATTTTTCATCATCTTCTTATAACTTTTCATTTACGATAAAAAAAATTCTAATTTGTCATTTCATCCATGGATATCTGTAAATATTCACGGATATCTCAAAATCTGTGGATTACCCACTTAACGGATACCCGCACGGATATGGAGCGGACACGGATATCATATTTATCCAACGGAGTGGACACGGATATCATACTATCCGCATCCATGGATATCCATTGACATCCCTAGCTCCGACACAGTGTAGGATTGTGTTTTTCTCATTAACCGTGCTAATGGTGTTAACTTAAGGGGAGGTGAGTGTTTTTTCATAATTAGAGGGGGTGTTTGTGTTATTTAGTGAAAACTTGAGGGAGGTCAATGTATTTTCCCCTTAAAAAATGAATACACAAGTTTTGAGAAAAATATTTCTACTTTGAGTTATTTATCATGTGTGATTAAGGGCATATGTTAGCCTTTGTTTAAATTTTATACTATTTATCATTGAATTTAAATTACTCTTTTTTTACAGAAATTTTTTATATCATATAGGTTACATATATATTATATTTTATAAAAATCTAAAATCAATTTGTGTCTTATTGTAAAATATATAGGTTAAATTTATATTTCAAATAAGATCATATTGAAATTTAAGATTTATTTTTATTTAAAATTTGAATTTGTTTCATGTCTCGATTGTTTTTTATTTGTTTTTATTTAAATAATTGATTTTCACATATTTTTAAGTTTCGTTTGAGTTTTCTTCTTCGTGGTTTATTCGTCCGGTGTTGTTTTATTCTCCTCGAGTTGTTTGTTTTGATATTCGTCTTGGTATGGTGTTTGTTTGTTTTTAAGATTTACAGATTTGCTTCGTTTCAAATTCAGTACGGATTAAATGACTTTAGCGTCTTCAACGTTGCATATCCAGATGCATGACTATTACAGACATTTTAATTTTGTAAAATCAAATTTATGTTTTGTCATTAGGCCGTTTTATGCTACTCCCTCCTATTTTTTTTAGTGTCCAGTTAGAATAATAACACCAAATTAATAAAGTGTATTTTTGCACTTTATCTTCCTATTATACCCTCGTTTTAATTCACCAATAAAATCCTATTTTTTTCACTCTTTCCAATATATTTAATATATTATGTATCAAAACAAAAACAAAAATTTAATATGTTATGTACCAAAAAAATAAAAATAAAAATAAAAACTTTAGTTTTCCAAATATATAACATTAATTAGTTTTATTGAAAAAGATAAGAGAATTGACAAAAGGTATAATTGACAAATTGTACTCTTAAAAACACAAAATGGACAGTTAATTAGAAACGCTAAATGTATTAACTCGGATGTTGTGAGCTTGTTTGCAAAATCATCCTTATTAGTTTTAGCGAGATTGAATATGTAATGATTTTGATTGATGTATTTTACAAATTTGAATGAATGAAAGTTACTTTTAGTAAAAAAAAATAAATAAATTAAGATTTATATTTCCGTTTAGAATATTTAAAATTTGTTTAGAATATTTAGGATTAATTTGTTTTTTACAAATATAATTTAGAAGTATGTTTTATTTGTAGATCTATATATAAAGTCAGTCATGTAAGCTATGAGAAAAAGAGAACAAGAAAAAATTGAATTTGAGAGTCTTCTCTACCATCAAATTCATCGCCACAACTCTTGTAAAGGATCTATTGAAAATGGATTAATTTCATAGGTATTAAATTTAAGGGTAGATGATAAGTACGTACCTATCATTGTTAACTTCTTAAAGTCTATTTGCATTGCACTTGCAGTTGCAGCAACAATGTCAATAGCTTCATTGACCATTTTCTGACAAACAAAAATATGTTCTATTGGCAATCACTCTCTCAATGTTATGTGTACTAGGATTTAGTATATGGAATATTCGTCGCAACTCTGTACTTTTTCTTACCTTGTATCGCAAACCAATTTCAAGACAGCTGAACTTAACTTTCACCATGTTTTCTAGTAGGGGTTGATTTGGTGGAGACATTTGTTTCAGTTCAAGATGTAACTTTATGAGATCTTTATTCACTTACATACAAAAGGACTAGAAGAGTTATAGATTCGATTCAGCGAAAGAAATAACCCACACAGTAATTCTCTGTAATTGGCAGAAGGTAATGCTGCAAACTTTCAGAAAGACAAAGACCATAACATTAAAGGGTTTGTATGGTAAAAAAGTTAATTTTATGGGGTACATGATGCTAAGGGGTTTAGTAGTTTTGCTCTCTGCTAAGGAATCTTGAGCCTGTGTGAGGAAGAAAATGTTTTGGGCTTGGTTTACCTACCATTAAGCCACAGAGAAAAATCAAGGAAAGGTAGAAAGATGCCGCCAAAAGTGTTAAATTAACTAAGAGACAAATTCACAATTATTTTGCCTTATTCTAGAAGGACTATTAACCAAAAGATACAGGGACAGAAACCAAAAACACACGAACTTACATGAAAGAATCGTATGTTTAAGCCATCAAAAAATAAATGTCATTCATTTTCAAGGTTGTTTTATGATAGTGAAGACAACTATCCGAACAACCTACTGCTTACCTTGTAGTCTAACTCGCATAGGTAAGTTTCCCCTCAAACCTCTCCAAATAAAATGTACTCTGGTATTTTCAATTTTCACATGTGCATCCAATCATTCGGAACTCTATTTTTTTCATTGTCCAGACTCCACTGCACACCAATACGCCGATTTCACGGTGTAGATGCATTTGTTGCTGAATTTCCATACGAGCGTATCGCCTCCACATCAATTGCCCTAACACTAGTGGAAAAAACACTTTTTAAATCGGTTCGTGGAGGTTATTTAAATCGGTTGGGCGACAGATTTAGAAGCCGTCGATTTAGAAAGTTTTTCGCTTTTAAATCGGATCTTGATCCGATTTAAAATCTTTTATTAAATCGGTTAGTCTGATTTAAAATCGTTTATTAAATCGGTTAGTCTGATTTAAAAAAAGTTCAAAAATTACTTTAAGTTTCTAAATCTATATTGAACCGATTTAAAATCAACAATTTAAATCGGTTCACCCGATTTAAAATCTTTTTTTTTTTTTTTTTCATTCTCCCCCCCAAATAATACATGATTTAGACATTAAAACAGATTTCCACACACATTCCTTTTAATATTTCAAATACAATCATTCATAAAAAAATATCAAAGAATCAAATTTCATACCAAATTATAAATAAATTCAATTACAAAATATTCATGAAACAAGGTTACCAAAAGTATCATGGATTTAAATATATCTTAACAAAACTAAAGAATGTTACTACCAATACTGCAATACACTATCCTAACCTAAAGCAAAGAGACACAGGTCTGCAAACAGAAGCACAAAACCAAATAGCACCAGCGCCTCAACAAAGAGATCCCTGACACCGCACCTGCACACAGACACAACAAAAGTTAAGTACAAAAATTGCAAAGAAGTGAAAATGAGCATATGGTTATAATACAAAGCACCAGGTAGAGAATCATTTTCACAGTATCTTATTCACATCATTGTCATTATCATTAAATCCTCATAAAAACACAAAAAACAAAGTTCAATCCATAAAAACAAGAACAAGATATAAGTCTAATATTTCAAATAAATATAATATCCAATATATAACTGAAGTCTTAATCTTTCATGATTAATGTCATACCTATTCATGGCATGAAAATGAGCATATGAAAAAATTGATCCACACTTAGAGCAAAACCAGCATTGCATCTATACTGTAGTTTTAGCTTTTCAACATTTTATTTGGAATGGAAAAGTTACCTCACAAATGCATCTGCAATAAAATCATCAAACCCAATCACAATTGCTGCATTAGCCATTGCACGATAAACCAAAATCTACATGAAAGAATATATTAATATTAATTAACATTAGTTGGCTAATGAGCCTCTTGACAAACAGTAACCATCTTTTATCCCCATCTCTTCGAAGTCGTATTGGTAGATTCCACGAAGAAAATCGTCTTTTATCCCCATCTCTTCGAAGATATATATTAATTATAATGTCAAGATAGAAACTGTAAACTGATCACCATATGCAAATATAAAGTAAGTACAAAATTTAATACTCTACCATAAAGATCTTAAAAACCTTGAAATTATTTACCTTTCGCTTGGTGTTACAGAATATAACAGCTTGAGTGATGGTAAGAGTATCATAAAGATCACACAGAGTATCAAACTTCCACTCCTCCCTTTCAACCGCAACAAAAAATTGCTCGATGCCCTGTATTTACGGGGCAAGGTAATTGCATCAATATCCAGTTAAATATCAGAAATCACAAAGACAATAAAAGCAATTGCTTACCTCTAATGTCAATTCATCACGTTTTACAAGGATCCTCACAGGATCTGTCATAAACTTATTTGTCATCTCCAGATTTTCATGAGGTAGCGTAGCATAAATTAAGCAAACCTACACAGTAAACACAACAATTCAGAGACTACATAAATCTGAAAAGAATACAGACAAGAATGTTCATGTTCCACAAGTTTAGCAAAACAAACATCACTCCAGTAACTGGGACCAAGAAACATCCAGTTATGTTATAAAATGAGGTAGAACTTGTACCAAAAAAAAAAAAGAGGTAGAACTTCAGGTAGTTTGGCCAACATAAGTTTGAAATCTAAATAAAGACAACAGATTTATGAAAAACTGTAGCAGAACCTTATCACTTAGGTTTCATTAAAGAACACAAAAATGAAATGATTACAGTTTGCAGATTATATTATGAAAAAAATAAGTATCTTCATTGTTTAATCAAAACATTAAAATGACTCCTTCATACGATGTCCGGTCACTAAATCAAATTAGCAAACAGGAACACTGCACACTTCTTACATCCCTATCTAATAGCACAATTTGCTGAATTGGAAATTGGTATGTATAAAAGACAATGTTCAATATTATTTTTGTTCATTGTCATTGTCAAACCTTAAGATATTGTGAAGTCTACATATGGAAAACAATAAACTAACTATCCCAGTGCACTTTAGTTTAGTTTTAGCATATATATTAAGATATCAAATTGCAGAAATTCCATTCCAAATACAATGACAGAGACGAGGGCATGTAATCAAAAAATAAAAACATAAGATAATGCTTGAAGCCTTGAACCATGACAACAAATAAGTAGAAAAGAAATCAAGCATTGGCAAGTAGAAGCAATGAACTACCAGAATTAGCAAATAGCTCTTGTGCGCAATGTTCTCCTTTTAATCATGTTACAAACTCGGCCATGAGTTCCAGAAATCACATGAACTCCATGCTCAAGTTTCCTTATGTCTTCTCCCACACATTTGCCTCCAATGCAAGCACGGGCTTGTATATTAATGAAATCTCCAATCGCCAATATAACCTTCTCAGTCTGTGAAGCCAGTTCTCTTGTCGGAGACACAATTAAAGCTTGCACCCTGTTCAGAAATTACAAAATTGGACTCACAAATTAATAAACTGATGTACATTGTTCAGAGCAAACACATACATCTTTAATATTATAAAGTTGCCCAAAGATAAAAAAAAATGTCATGAACGGAAGGCCAGAAACATTAACTTTCCATTTACAAATTTAGATAACTGTATCAGAAGATCAATAGTGGTGTATAGTGTATACAAAAATGAATAATAATCATTAATTAATATTCACTTGAAATTAAAAAATAAAATTGTATCAAGTATCTCTAAAGCAAGCAAGTAATTAACCACTATTAACAAACCATAGGTGGGTATTATTATATATAAGAACCTGGAACAAATCCTAAGTAGGGTAACCAGCCCCATCATTAAACTTTCTGTAATGCCATTAAATTTCCTAAATCCACATTATCCAATCCAATATAACACAAACATCAATAAAAATTCAAAACCCCTAATTCCCATAAAAAACACTAATCAACAAATCCAACATAAAATCACCTCTACTCTTCAAATTCCTAATCCAAACAAATCAACAAAACCAAAAAGAGAAAAAGAAGAAGAAAGAAACTCACTCTCTGACGGAGGTATCAACAACCTGACAAACAGTAACCGTCTTTTATCCCCATCTCTTTGAAGCCGTATTGGTAGATTCCACGAAGCAAATCGTCTTTTATCCCCATCTCTTCGAAGCTTCCAATGGCGATTCGCCGGGACTACGGATGTTGTTGCCATCGCCACCGCCGATTTGGGCTCGAAGATAGAAGTGAAAGGCTGGGTTTCGATTTTAGAGAGAGAGAAGGTTCTTCATTGTGTGTGAAATGAAAAAAGAGTTAATAATTTATGTTTTTTTTTAATATTAAATAATTTTTTTAAATCAGGCTAACTGATTTAATTTGTTATTCACTTAAAAACCTGCCTTCCGTGTCCTGTTTTTGAGGTAATTAAATCAGGTGGATGACATCTGATTTAGAATGTATGATTTAATGTTTTTTACACTAGTGTAAGTTTTGTGAATTTCCTGCTCATCCCCTTCGTTGAACACTCCCTCTATGACATTCCAATTCCAAAATCCAGCCAAATTGCTATACAGGTAGTCTAAATAACATGTCCTTTTTTATATTTCAACAATTCATTAAAATATGGCATTCCAAAAACAACACTGCTGAAAATATCAACACCTCAACGCAACACAACCTCCTCCGCTGCCTCTGGTGCTCTGGTTAATAATCCCACTATAGGGATAATAACCTTGATTGTGAATGATGTAAAATGTAACAAACGATGATAGAAGCAACAACTATGATTAACAAATGAATAAAAATAACAACAATTTATCAAGTTCACCATACATCAATAATAAACCATGAAATCACCGGTATCCAAAATAAGGATAAAATACATATAAATAACAAGATCATAAATTAACATATATGTTGTAGTTGAGTCTCTAGCTCAAGGTCACTTAGCACAACATCTACATCCTAGTATTGAGAAAAAGGAGATATCAAACTCTCAACGTAGATGTTTGGTATCACCATATCATCATTGATGTTTTGAATTTTAGGAATGTTAAAAGTATCATTTCTAAAATCATAGATAACCAAACTAGATTTTTTCCTTGTCAAAAACTGCATCAGCACTTGGTCATCTTCCAAAACATATAGTATCCTGCCATATGCATAAAACTCAAGATATGTCATGTTAGGAACACTAAACAATTTAGTCCAAGACTGCTCATTTCCATATTCCTTCATAATCCAAACATCAGAATGGCTGGGACGTTGGGAGACGATGCACAAGCAACCCTTCAACTCTTGGAAGACCATGTTAGATTCGTACTTGTCGTTAGAAAGAGGATGCAAAAGCTTTCGATAGGAATCCTTTTCTAAATCAAGCGAAAGAATGAGCCATAAACAATTATCAACATCATATACCAACCAATCAATGGTGTCGTCATTGACAGATATTCCCACTCGTACACGGCAATAAAACGGGACACTTTGGATCCTTGTCCAATAGTTAGTACCAAGTATATGACTGTGAACATTAAGTTGTCTACTCTTAGCAAAAGAAGCCACAGAAACAGCGACAATCTTATAATTATTGGTGAAACGATGATACATTAAGGTATAATTGGTTTGTACATAGTGATTTTGTGGTGGGTTTTCCAAAGGAGGCAATAACTTAAACTTTCTAATGGAAGGGTTAAAAAAAAGAGCTGACAATTCATCGATCCCAAAACAGAACATGCCGTGACAGGAGGAAACTCCCCCAAAACTAAGTTTTCTAGTAGAAAGGACACTGTACTTTATCTGCCTAGAAGTAATAGTGGAGAGGTTGTTGTTGAAAAGAGAAGACATTAAAAAATCAGTTAGAATGAACTTACGAAAGTAGTAGGGCACAGGAGTTAGGATGAGGTGGAGGCGGTCGTGAAGTGTGGTTGACAATCGAAAGTGCTTCTTTTGAAATTTGGAATCTTGGGAGATGAGATAATTCCATGACTTGCAGACGCAACAGAGTTGGAGGAGGAATTTCACAGGGATCCAACATAGGATTTCTGTAACCAGATCGAACGGAAGAGTGGGCAGAGACGGCGCGTCAATTGAATTGTCTGGAGTTGTGGATGAGGAAGAGATCGGTGTTAGCTTTTCCACCGTCGGTGACTGGTACGAAGCGCCGTTGTTTTCAGCATCGCCTTTGCTACCTGCCGTCATCATTACTCTGAATCCAAAAGCAAAACACGAACGTGGTTTAGATGCTACCAGTGGTAATTTCCCCTAATGAAAGAAATCCATAACAAACAACTGTGAGAAAGAAACTGATATCTGATCAACGAGACTACATTTCAAACTGAATACAAATATCACAAGACTATCTTATTCTTATTTAATATTGTGTATAAGATCAAACTGAGATCAAGAATACAAGGTTTGTCATCAGCTTATAAAAGAAAGAAAGTGCTTCATCAACAAAGGTGATTTTGATCCATCAAAGTGAACACAACACAAATGTCCACAATTAAACAAAGTTTTAGTTGCAGTTACGATGACAATAATATCACAAAGTAGAAAATCACCAAGTTAGTTTACAACAAGAGGCATCATGAAATCAAATAGTTTTTAGAACAAAAACCCTTCATTCTCACTATTTTAGAACAAAAACACTATTGCAGAACCAACCAAAACTACTTATTTATATAACCAAAACAGCTTATTTATATAATCACTTAACAATCAAAACAGCTTAATAAATTTAAAATTCAAAACAACACCAAATCATCAAACAAAGATTCTAGATTGAGAAGGTTAGGTTGTTAAAAATTAATTGCAGTATGTTAGTTTGCTTACCTGAAACGAGACGAAGAGAAAGAGTGAGTGCGGTGCGGTGTGGTGCGGCGCGGTGAGCTGAGCAGTGGTGCGGCTGCGGCGGAAGATTGAACGGCGTTACGGCGAGGTGAGGGAGAGAGATTGAGAGCAGTGAGAGAGGGATTGAGAGCGGCGGCCGGTGGCGGTGGGTGAGAGAGGAACAGCGATTTTGAGAGAGAGGGATCGAGAAAGAGAAAGCAAATTCTAACTCTTTCTAGTTTAGTTTAGATCGCGTAGGTATAATCAAAGTCAGATGTACTTACAAAATTTACTCTGTGAAGTGCGAACTCTTGGATTTTTTTTTTTTTTTTTTGGTCAGGCGAACTCTTGGATTTTATACGGGTCCACATTAATATTTTTTGTTGACTAAATATTAGTATTTGTAGTTCACCATATAAATTTTATCCTACATCTGTCCTTAATTATATCACTGCATATATGTCAATGCATAATTTTGATCATTAATATCTTTAATTGTCTATTAATAAAAATTATAAAAACTTGATATTTTGAAAATACTCGTCGAGACAAATCAAACAAGATCTTATATTTTTTTTTGGTAGGAAACAAGATCTTATATGCTAATATTTACATCTATATATTATTAAAAAATACAGTCAAAGCAAGGTAAATGAATAATGCATTTTTGTCAAACTGTGTCTTATAATTAAGGATGGAGGTAATAATATTTACCATTGAATTTAATTTAATTTTTTTTACAGAAAAATCATCATATAGGTTACGTATATATTATATGTTATGTTATAAAAATTTAATTTATATTTAAAATAAGATTATATTAAAATTTAAGATTTATATTTCAGAATATTTAAAATTTGTTTAGAATATTTATGATTAATTTTTAAAAAAAAAATATGATTTAGAAATCTGTTTTATTTGTAGCTCTATATATAGAGTCATGTAAGCGAGTGTATAAATAGCAAAAATTGAAGGTAAAAAGAGTTCGCATTTTAGATAGCAAACCGTGTCAATGGATTATCTATGTCACTGGACCATCCAGTGACATCATAGCAAGATATTTCTTAAATCCACCACATACAATCTTTTTCATCTTCTTCTTTTCCAGAATCTATCTAAATAATATCTACCATGTTAAAACCACTGTGCAAAGACTACACCGCTGCCTCTGTGGATAACCATTACTAAGATTGGAAATCCATTGTTTCAACAAATAACTAGAAACCGATTCATTGCTTCCTAACTTTTTTTTCTATGAGAACTACAAATTTTTAGATTCTTGTATGCAAACAAAAAAAAACCATAATCTTTCTTTCTGCCTTCTTTCTTTTTTCTCTAAATTCAATTGTTCATAGTTTTTTTTTGGTACCCAAAGCAAAATAAAATACTTGGGAGAAAAATAGTATAGTTTCTTGTTGTGAATAATTTTGTTATTTGAGATTTCATAAAAATTACGGGGTGGCAATTGCTTAGTGATTATTTTGGGTATGATGATTAATGAGTGAACAAGGATCCACCATTGTTGGTGTGAAGAAGCTCAAAAGGAGAGAGAAGATAAGCAGGGGGAGTACTTATATGTGGATAGTCTACCATGTACTTTAATTGATTAGTGGTTCAAACTAATGGGTTCAAGATGGACCAATCTTTTCATGGGTCTAGGCTAAAAGGATCCTATGGAATATTCGTCATAGCTTCCGTAGTTTTTGAATTTTCAATTTTCACATGTGCATCCAATCACTTGGAACTCTATTTTTTCATTGTCCAGACTCCACTGCACACCAATACGCCGATTTCACGGTGTAGATGCATTTGTTGTTGAATTTCCATACGAGATGGAGAGGAAGAAAAGCAAAAGAAGAAAAATAAGAGAGGGGGATGGTCTACGTTGCATCACCATCGTAGGGAAAGGTGTAAATATATATATACATTTACGTATTTTCTATCACAGACTAATTGAGGAATAATGTAGTTATTTTTTTCCATTTATTTCTTCATTTTTTCTCTCTCTACAGCAGTGTTCAAATGGCTTCTACAATATATTCCAACCATGTATAGCACAAGTTTGTATACAATATTTTATTGACTTTAATACAGTTTTGGTTTCCCTATTTTGAAAATCCTGAACTTTTGATCTTCTATTTTAAAATCCAACTTTTTGATCCCCTATTATAGTTTTTTGTGAGTTTTAGTTCCCAACTCAATTTGGTCAAACTTTTGTTTATGTGTCATGCTCATGTGGACAACAACAAATTTTCATGTCATTAATTTTTTTAAAAAAAAAATCAAAGATTATATTTTAAAAGTCTTTAAAAAATAAGATAATTAATTAATAATAATTAAAAATCCAAATATATAATTACTCAAATATATAATTAAAAATCACTGAATTACTCAAATATATAATTTTTTTAAGGATACCCAAATATATAATTAAAAATCACAAAATTACCCAAATATATAATTAAAAATACCTAAATTACTATTAATATATAATTAATAATCACTAAATTACCAAAATACCCAAATATATAATTAAAAATTGTTTCTTCTTTTATGATAAATTAAGAGCGTCTAGGCATCAATGATTGAATAGATATTCCAACGAAGTTGGCACACCTAAACACTTACATCCTATACCTATATCTCATATTAAGATAATAAAAATAGTAAAAAAAATATGTACATGAGGGCTATACCTTACCCCAAAAGTAAATAAAATAAAGTAGTACAAGATAGCCATCCCTAAAAAGGGAATTCACAAATTACTCGAGCTTTCGGTTTGCAAAAACCCCCCTCCCATTTTATTGGGAACTATTAGATGTGTCACCCCTAGAACGAGTGTTATATGGCTGCCCAACACTCCAAGCCAATTGCTTTATTTTCTTCTTTTGTCTTTGAGAAACAACAGGGGTGAAAGGCTTCTCTCTATTTGCCATCGCGGCCCAAGCTTGTTTAATTATTCGAAGGTCTTCTTGAACCACCTCATCATACTCCTCATCCGGCAATATCACAACCCTTTGCGTTGTATCGGGTATAGCACGAGCGGAGGCATCAAAGTCATTAGCCTCCAATACTGCAATCTCTATGAAAGAATTTTCAACTGCTACTGTATCAACGGGCTTCCCTGGCTGCGTTTCTGGAACGCTAGAGGAGTTATCATCTGTTTCCTCTGCTTCTTGGTCCAAATCGTGATTAACAATACCAGCCACATCATTAGTGGTCACTTGTTGCAGCACCGGATCATCAATATGAGTATCTCCAAGAACAATGTCATCCTGAACATTATTTAGCATCATACTAAAGGAGGTTGGATGTTGGACCAAAACTCCGTCAATAGCATCCGGAATTGCGCCATTATCCTTACATGGACTTTTGGGGCACTCTTGTGCTTGTTGGCGTTCCAAATCATGCTTCTCATCCTGCTTATTCCCCTCATGTGTGCCTATCAAATGACTTTTCTCCACTTCAGCCACTTCAGCAGAAATGCTAGGTAAGGTCTTCTTTGGTGCGTACTGCATGTTTGCAGCTTCCTTCTTGATTGTGATTATCTTTTTGGCATGATTATCAACCTTCGCTTCAGACGGTTTCAGCCAGTTACAAGCTTGAACATTATGACCTATAATTCCACAGTGCATACAAAAGTCAGACAAACATTCATATACCACTGCAAGTTTAAAAGAATATCTCTCACGCTCCACCCGAATCTCATCGAAGACGTGACGGGATAGATCCATATCGACCAAAATACGTGCATAATGGCCAAAAGCACGAGTTTTAGTAGCTTCATCTAACGACAAAAGAGTACCGATAGCGCTAGCTATTTCAAACAACGTACGTTGGCGCCAATATTCTTGGGGCAGCTCCATGAGTCTTATCCAAATTTGTGTATGAGTTTGACGCTGCTTGTGTATGGCCAAAAACTGTTTCTTCAAAAAACTGTTCATATGCGTAAAACCTGTTCATATAATTTTACTATTTTTTAAATTATTTTTTAAATTAATTATTTAACTATTTTATTGTTTTAATACTTTTAAAATATTTGATTTTAAAAAATTAATGATTTTAAAAATATATAATTTTTTTAATACTTTTAAAATATAATATTTGATTTAAAAAAATATTTTATTTATTAATTATTTTATTTTTTTTAATACTTTTAAAATATAATATTTGATTTTAAAATAAAGTTAATGACATGGAAATGTGTTGTTGTCCACATGAGCATGACACATAAACAAAAGTTTGACCAAATTGAGTTGAGAGACTAAAACTCACAAAAAACTAAAATAGGAGGATTAAAAGTTGAGTTTTAAAATAGGTTGATCAAAAGTTCAAGATTTTCAAAATAGGAGGACCAAAACTGCATTAAAGCTTTTTTTTTTTGGTTTATTCATTAAAGCCTATTTTATTTATGTCACGAGTTAGTTGATCCTCACATGTACTGTGATTCATATAACCAATCCCAAATATGCTATTAACTCGGGTGTTGTGAGCTTGTTCGCAGATTCATTCTTTTTAGTTTTTAGCAGATTTGAATATGTAATGATTTTGATTGATGTATTATCTACTAATTTAAATGAATGAATATCGTTATTGTTAGTAAAAAAAAATAAAGTATAACCACATACCCAATGGAAAAGGAAAATTTTCCGTAAGTTATAATTTTCTTTACTGATAAAATCATATAAGATAGATTGTGGATATTAGAAGGCTAAGAGACTATTAACACCACAAAAAATGTAGTGCAACAATGGGAACATGACTAATAAATAATGGTGGTTTTTAAGAATTATACATGTCCATAATAGACAACCATATTGATGGACAAGACGCAGCGCCCATGTTAACGGTGGCTAACGTACGGTACAAATCTAATTCTCTTTTTTCTTGGTTTTCTCACTCGTTATATTCTTCTATTTTTTTTGCACACACTTTTTGATTTAAATGTTCATTTTGGCCCTTAAAAATTCAAGAATACCGGAATAGATAATTTGATATGCGGAAGGATTCACACACGAGCGTCATATATTTAATTTTCATTGTTTTTTACAATAAAACAACTTCTCTATCACTCTTTTATTTCTTTTTTTTTTTTGCAACTTATTTCTTATTATTGTGTGTTGATTATTTTTTTGTAGTTGTTTAATTTTCTCCAGATTTTACATATTTTATACGAGTTGGTTTCAAATCAAAATTTGTGACATACGACCAATGCCGATTGCAAAGAATTGTATATTTTTTTATAGTGCAGATTTGTAACCAAAGAGACGATTAAAGAGTAAAAGGAGAAAATCACAAAAACACAGAGGTACTCCTACATCATGATTTTAGAGTTTCTATGATATAAGTTAAAAAAAACATTTACTATTTTATTTCATTAATTTAGTTTTTGGTTATGTTCATTTCTAATTTCCTTTTTTAATTTCTTCTCTACGTTATAGGTTGGTCCCTATTTTTCTTTTTCTTTTCCAAGGAGTATGTGGTGAAAGGGACACAGAAACTTACAAAACTTAATTAAATAAATTCAACATAGAAAAGAAATATATCATGCGAAAAATGCACTACAATGAAAAAAATTCACATTAATACAATAGAGAATGATCACACAAACAACATGCCTGTTTGGCCGCTAGTATATAAAATTTTAGTTTTATATTATAAAAACTAAAATTTGGGTTAGTAGTGCAGCTTGTTGCCTGTTTACCTTTCATTCAAGTGTAATTATCTTCTTGAGACTAATTCATACAATATTGGTAATTATAAAAAAAAAAAAAGAAAAAAGAAATAGTTTTGTGGTGCATATATGAAAAATAAATAAAATGGCACCCAGGGTGTTGAACCCATAGCAAAAAGCCTATGGGTGAAGATTCACACCACTTGGCTGCAGCATGCGTTGTGTCATTTAATGGATTTAAATAATATATATACAAATGCTAAGTTGCTACTATATGAAAATACAAATATTTATGAAATAAAAAATAAAATTTGACGGAAGCCGCGGCACGGCACCTCCCAAGAAGATCCGCCCCTGTGTCTACACATATTTAACCCTACAAGGATTTGTTTAACTAAACCTTTTTTATGTTCAAATCTTTCTCACAATTATATGTCGATAAATAAATCTAAATCTAAACATAGATACAGAATTTGCATAAACTTGACACGTGGTTGGTTGGTTGGACCTAATTAGATATATGTTGAATTTATTTAATTTAATTGGACAATTTCACTTGTTTGATGACAAAATACTGTTTGTTTTCACTTTATTTTATTTACAAAAATACTATCATTATAAAGTTTATGAGCTGGAATTAAACCTCTATGATGCTCTAGACCTCTCTAAATTTTACTTATATTAAATAAAGCAAAGGGAGAAAAAGTTAACTTGCTTACACCAACCTTATAGGAGAAATTCTTCCATAGACACAAATACAAACTATTTGGATTTAGGCACACACACATAAATGATAAAAATTAAATCATAAATAATTTAGTCACATCAATTTATATCAATCAATTTTTTATCTTTAAATTTTAATTAACTTTGTGTGTGCCTAAATCTAAAAAGTTTGTGTTTGTGCCTATAGAAGAGTTTCTCACCTTATAGATATTATAGATTATAGATTATAGATAGATTATAGATATAGATTGCTCCGTTTTGTAATGATCCTTATCCTTATCCTTATCCTTATCCTTATCCTTATACATATTACAGATAGATTGCTCCGTTTTGTAATGATGAAAAATAAGGAACGGGTTTTATAAAGGGATGAAGGGGGTGTGTGTGGGAAAATTTAGAAGTGTGTTAGTATCTGGAAGAGTGAGTGAGTGAATGTTGGGGACTTTAGAGCAACTTTAGTGGGAGATCCTTAGGTGGTGCTTAAATCTAAGCACTAGATCCTTAAATTTTTTCACCACTAAAGACAATCTAGGTGAAAATCCTTAATCCTTATTTCTAAGAATTTGTTGATGTTACACTTTAATTATCACAATGAATATATTATTTTCACTTTAAAAATAGTGTAACCCCAATAATACAAATTTGAATATAAACAATTCGAATTTGAATATTTGAATTGTATTATTATTGAATTGAATTTGTTGATGTTACACTTTAATTATCACAATGAATATATTATTTTCACTTTAAAAATAGTGTAACCCCCAATAAACAATATAAACATATACTTAATTATTTTATTCGGTTATTTTTTTACACAATCAATTTGTATCAATTTGTATTATTATTGAATTATTATTGAATTTGTATTATTATTGAATTGAATATTGAAAGTGTAACCGACATATATGAAACTAATATATATAGAGATGACTTTTCATGGAAATTTCATTATACACTCTCCACCAAAGAAAACAAATTTCATCAAAACACGTTTTTCTTGAGCAACTTTCATTCCAAATGGCACCTAAGCATGATTCTGTTTCTGATATCTCACCTGCAAAAGAGAATTGGAATTTTATTGTTAGAGTTGTACGTTTGTGGTACGTTAAAGACACGGTGAAAGACAAACTACCTTTCTCTATAGAAATGGTGCTAATGGATTCAAAAGGTGATTATAAAACATTATCATTTTACAAATATATTTTTTACATATACAAATTCTTTTTTAGTTGTTTATTTATTTGATTCCATTTTTTTTATAACACTATTGGTTTCATATATATGTAGGGTGATCATATTCATGCAACCGTTCGTCGAACGTTGATCTACAAGTTCGACAAAGAACTGAAGGAGGACAAAATATTTTTTATATCGAATTTTGGAATTGCGTCAAATGTTGGTTCATATCGAACCACAAGACATCCTTATAAGCTGACTTTCCAATTTTCTACTAGAATTAAATTGTCTGAATGTCGTTTTGTGCCAAAAAAATTGTATCTGATTAATAATTTCGCTGATATTTTTACTGGTCATTATGATACTGACTATTTAGTTGGTGAGTTTTAATCGTTTGTTTGGTTATAAAGATAATGATAAATGTGTAATCGTTTACCTAATATAATATAATAACTAATGTCAAATTTTTCACTTAATTTCTTTATAGATATCATGGGGATGTTGAGAGCAGTTGGTATTGAAAAAACGTACCAACGAAATGGAGCTCTTTCCTCTCACATACTCCTCTCTCATGCATTCTCTTTTCTCATGCATTTGACAATTATTTGCATTATTTCAATTCTCTTCTCTCTTTGCAGTTACACTTTAATTATTGAATTATTTTCATTATTGAATTATTTTCGGTTACAATATAACACTAATACAAATTTTGTTTTTTGCACACTCAACCTATAAACATATACTTAATGATCACACTAAATGTATTATTTTCGGTTACAATAGAACACTAATACAATTTTTTTTATGCACACTCAACCTATAAAACATATACTTAATGATCACACTCAATGTATTATTTTCGGTTACAATAGAACACTAATACAAATTTTTTGCTACACTACCTTGACTGCAGTCTGGCAAGTGGATCAGTCTGTCGTCGAGTAATAATTCACACTCTAGGTGTCTAGAATGAGTTCGTATCCACATGGACCGTGTCAGTGTGCGACCAAGTTTATTTGAGTTCATTTAAGATGCCTTCGCTTTGGTTTTAAAAGAGTTTGGTTTTGAAAAGATGCGATAAGCATAAAGACAGAAAATTAAAGATAGTGAATTCAGTATCAAGGAGTAAAGGTAAGGACTAGGTTAGGTGGATAATATCCAGCTCTTCTCTGCTTGTCGCCTAATATAATTATCCAGGTGCAGCCTTTACACCCGCTATATGTCCGGTCGGATTAATCATCTTTATTAAGTAGTGTCAGCGTACCAACAACTACCCTAATCACTACTACAAGTCATCCATGCCTAATAAGAGAGGGACTCTTGGTGGCCTAATCCAAGCTGTCACTATCCCACTCTCATCAGAATGGCATTCAAGTGTGTGGTATAATTTGCACAATCAATCGCATTTGGCTTCTAGCTTTGGTATGAACAACCGGCATAACATTTACCAGTTCCGTCTCTTTCGGCACGAATCTCTATAAGTGAGAAACTAGGCGTCAAAGTGTCGGATGTTATCATACTACATGCACTAGCCTCATTATTTATTGATCGGGGTCAGCCGTCTTTGTTGTGACTGATACTAACCCTATGAACATTAATTATAATACGGCCGGTAACAGTGATGTGTTGCTAGATACCGCTCACTGTTTATAATATTACGATTAATATTATTGCCAACGTCATAAGAACCTACAGGGTCACACACATAAGGGCAGTTAAGAAGGAAAAAATAAGTAAGACTTATTGCGGGGGTGCAGTTAGTGACAAACGGTTATTGGGCTTGAGAAGCCCAATTTCGTGTAAACTAAAGACCTCATAAGAAACTCTATAAATAGAGCCTTATGAAGTTCAGTAGTTACGTTTTTACAAACCCTAACCGAATTTAGAGAAATTCTGAATTTCTTTATACCCTAAACCGCACAAAATTCCCTCAGGCTTCATCCAAGAACAGCTAGCACTGTGAGATCGAAGGTTCCTGTTCGTGTGGACTAAGTGGAGGTGCTGCAAGTGCGGTGATTGTGATCAAGAAAGGCGGCCACAAATTTGTTCTTCAAAGGTAATATTCTAGACCTGATCATGCTCATTCACAAGAATCCATTGATGGGAAATTTTAATTTTAAAATTCCGCTGCGTTTATAAAAGTGTTTATGAAACGATTTCCCAACAGTGGTATCAGAGCCACTTGTGAAACCATGAATCGGTTGTTGTTTTATTACTGTTTTATTAATATGGTTTTGAATCGGTATTAATAATAAGAATAACAAGGATTAATAAAATTTGATTGATCGGTTTTTAAAATATATATGTGATATATATTTCTGATACGACGCATCGGTGTATGTGATACATTGATCGTGTCATTCATTCGAATGTTTGAGTGATTGGCGTTTAATTTGGATGATTGTGAGCGTGAGCTTCGGAACCGTTTATGGTGAAGCATCATATATCCGATCGTTCATCTAGAACTAGCAGTCCTGAAACGTTTTGATGAATGGTGGTTGTATTAGGGTTTATAACAATACAAGTGTTGTGTTGTTATATAAACAGAACATATTGTTCATTGAAAGTTTTAAGTGATTGTCGTGAGCATGGATGATTGTGAGCGTGAGCTTCGGAACCGATAACTGGTGAAGCATCATATATCCAATCGTCTATGGTGAACAAAATCCTGAAACGTTTTGATGAATGATTACTGTATTAATTTTGTAACAATACAAGGGTTGTGTTGTTATAAAAACAGAGTACGGCTAGGGTTTATATCTGAACCACCGTCCGCTGACCGAGCAGCGGAACCCCCGGCTAACTCTGCGTAAGGTGATCAATCATGGTGTTTTATTAATTGGACTAATTAATAATAATAAATTGTGTGTTTATTGTTATTAAAGTTGCATGATGAATGGTTATGGCCTTAGTTCTTCCTTTCGTTTTATTTGGGATTTTAAATACGGCCTGCGTGTCGTGCCTCTCTTATATTTTCTTGATGTAATTTCTTTTCTCATCTCACTCCCTCGTATGAACACGAGTTTCTTGTAGTGATGTAATATAAGATTAGCAAATAGGACAGGAAGGACAGCAATGAAGATCTATCTTGGAGAAGTATAGGTCGTTCTTAGATATAGCATAGGTTCTCTCATGAGAGTTGTATGAGATACAATTGGAAAGGAGTTTCCTACCTAAATAACTAAGTTTTGTGTAATCAGCCCAACGCTAACTTAAAACGAAGTGAAATATGGATCTCATTCTCACTAGAAAATCTTCCAACGGGATTTTCCGAATCAAATGTCGAGGGTCATTTGTTTTGAGTAAAATAGTGAGAGAGCATGTTTAATTAAAGGCCTAATTAAATGTGTATTAAAATTGTTCAGTACTTATATTTTCACTTTTACAATTGTAGATCACCATGTCAAACACCAATACTTCAAACAACATTTTGCGAAGCATTCTTGACAAAGAGAAATTGTCTGGGACAAATTTTCTTGATTGGCATCGTAACTTGAGGATAGTCCTCATGCACGAGAAAAAGCTGTATGCTATTGAGGAACCCCAACCTAACCCTGAGGATGAACCTGCAGCCAATGCTCCTAAGGCTCAAAGGGATGCTTATCAGAAGCGTCTTGATGATGCCATGGATGCAAAGTGCCTCATGCTGGCTACCATGACCTCTGAGCTTCAGAAGCAACATGAGGACATGAATGCGTTCGATATGATCGAACACTTGAAGACGCTCTACCAAGAGCAAGCCAGGATTGAGAGGTTTGAGGTTTCCAAAGCCCTGTTTTCAGCCAAGCTATCTGAGGGATCTCTAGTAAGTCCACATGTGCTCAAGATGATTGGGTACGTGGGGAACTTAGAAAAATTAGGATTTCCACTTGGAAATGAGCTTGCAACTGATCTGATCCTACAATCGTTGCCGGAGAGTTTTAATCAGTTTGTTCTGAACTTCACCATGTCGGACATGGAGAAGACTCTGCCACAGCTGCTAGGCATGTTGAGGCAAGCTGAGCAGAACATGAAAACAAAAGGGAAGTCCAACCATGTTCTTATGATTGACAATGGAAACAAAGGGAAGGGCAACAAAGGGAAGGGAGGCAAAGGGAAGGGCAAGGAAGTTGCCAAACCCAAACCTACCCCTAAAGCCTTGAAGCCCACTGGGGGAGTTGCAAAGGAGGGTAGGTGCTTCCACTGTAACAAGACTGGACATTGGAAGAGGAACTGCCCAAAATACCTGGAAGATAAAAAGAATGGAGTAGAGAGCTCCAATTCAGCAGGTATCTTTGTTATTGAAATTAATTTATCTACTTCTTCTACATGTGTATTAGATACCGGATGTGGTTCTCACATCTGTACTAATGTGCAGGGGCTGCAAAGGAGTAGAGGATTGGCTAAAGGTGAAGTCGACCTACGAGTGGGAAATGGAGCAAGAGTTGCCGCATTAGCTGTAGGAGTTTTTAATTTGACTTTACCTTCTGGTTTGATAATACAGTTAGAGAACTGTTTTTATGTACCTGCCATTAGCAGGAATATTATTTCTGTTTCTTGTTTGGATAAACTTGGTTTTTCATTTATAATAAAGAACAATTGTTGCTCCATTTATTTAAATGATATCTTTTATGCCACAACACAAATGAGTAATGGATTATATATTCTTGATCTTGAAATGCCAATATATAACATTGATACAAAAAGGATTAAACCTAATGAGTTAAATCCTACATACCTTTGGCACTGTCGTTTAGGCCATATAAATGAGAAACGTATTTCCAAGCTCCACAAAGATGGGCTCTTGGATTCATTTGATTATGAATCTTTTGAAACATGCAGATCTTGCTTATTGGGAAAAATGACAAAGACCCCATTCACTGGTAAAGGTGAAAGGGCAAGTGATCTCTTGGCTCTCATACATACTGATGTATGTGGACCATTGAACACACATGCTAGAGGAGGTTTTCAATACTTCATCACATTTACTGATGACTACAGTAGATATGGATATGTATATCTAATGAAGCATAAATCCGAATCCTTTGAAAAGTTCAAAGAATTTAAAAATGAAGTACAAAACCAACTAGGAAAGAAAATCAAAATCCTTCGATCAGATCGAGGAGGTGAGTATTTAAGCCTAGAGTTTGATGACCATCTAAAAGAGTGTGGGATCTTATCCCAACTCACTCCTCCTGGAACACCACAATGGAATGGTGTGTCTGAGAGAAGAAACCGAACCTTGTTGGACATGGTGCGGTCTATGATGAGTCACGCTGATCTTCCAAACTCCTTTTGGGGATACGCCCTATTAACAGCAGCTTATACACTTAACCGTGTTCCTTCTAAAACGGTTGAAAAGACACCATATGAGATGTGGAGTGGCAAGAAACCACATATGTCTTACTTAAAGATTTGGGGTTGCGAAGTTTATGTAAAACGTCAAATTTCTACTAAACTTGAACCTAAGTCTGACAAGTGCTTCTTTGTGGGATATCCAAAAGAGACAAAAGGATATCACTTCTACAATCCTTCTGAGGGCAAAGTGTTTGTCGCTCGAACAGGAGTATTCCTAGAAAAGGACTTTGTTTCCAAAGGAATCAGTGGGAGGAAAGTAGATCTTGAAGAAATTCATGATCCACAAAGTAATGACACATCAATGGAGGAACAAGAGCGGGATGCACAAGATGTTGTGACAGAGAATCCTGCTCATATAACACAAGAACCACGTAGGTCCAACAGGATACGTCAAGAACCTGAAAGATATGGATATCTCATATCGGAACAAGGTGATGTATTACTCATGGATCAAGATGAGCCTGTGACTTACCAAGAGGCCATTACTGGGCCTGAATCTGAGAAGTGGCTTGAAGCCATGAAATCTGAAATGGATTCCATGTACACAAATCAAGTTTGGAACTTGGTGGAAGCTCCTGATGGGATTAAACCCATAGGATGCAAGTGGGTCTTCAAGAAGAAGACTGACATGGATGGAAAGGTACAGACCTACAAAGCGCGATTGGTTGCTAAAGGTTTCAAACAAATTCATGGGGTAGACTATGATGAAACATTTTCACCAGTTGCGATGATCAAATCCATTCGGATCTTACTTGCCATCGCTGCATACTATGATTATGAAATCTGGCAGATGGATGTAAAAACTGCCTTCCTTAATGGAAGTCTCATTGAGGATGTGTATATGACACAACCTGAAGGCTTTTGCATTCCAGGAGAAGCCAAAAAGATATGCAAGTTACAGCGATCAATCTACGGATTGAAGCAAGCTTCTAGAAGTTGGAATCTTCGTTTTGATGAAACTGTAAAACAGTACGGATTCATTCAAAATGAAGATGAGCCTTGTGTTTACAAGAAGGTTAGTGGGAGCATAGTCGCATTCCTAGTATTATATGTAGATGACATATTACTAATAGGAAACGACATCCCTACCTTGCAACAAATTAAAACTTGGTTAGGGAATTGCTTTTCTATGAAAGATCTGGGTGAAGCAGCCTATATATTAGGAATAAGAATCTATAGAGATAGATCACAAAAACTGCTTGGCCTAAGCCAGAGTACATACATAGATAAAGTGTTAAGACGCTTTAATATGCATGATTCCAAGAAAGGATTCATTCCTATGCAACATGGCCTATGTCTCTCAAAGACACAGTCTGCTTCATCTAAGGAAGAAACGGAGCGCATGAGTAAGATCCCTTATGCATCGGCCATAGGATCCATCATGTATGCCATGATATGTACTCGACCAGATGTCTCATATGCCTTAAGCGCAACAAGCCGTTATCAGTCTGATCCTGGTGAGGCTCATTGGGTGGCTGTCAAGAACATCCTTAAATACTTAAGGAGGACTAAAGACTCATTCCTAATATATGGAGGCCAAGAAGAGCTAAATGTAATTGGTTACACTGATGCTAGCTTCCAAACAGATAGGGATGACTTTAGGTCGCAATCAGGCTATGTGTTTTGCATAAATGGTGGCGCTGTGAGCTGGAAGAGTTCAAAGCAAGATACAGTTGCTGATTCTACAAACCGAAGCTGAGTACATCGCTGCATCAAATGCAGCAAAGGAAGCTGTTTGGATAAAGAAGTTCATTACTGAACTTGGCATATTCCCTAGCATTGTGGACCCCATTGAATTATTTTGTGACAACAATGGTGCAATCGCACAAGCTAAGGAACCTAGATCTCACCAAAAGTCCAAACACATACTCAGGCGTTATCATCTTATTCGAGAAATAATTGATAGAGGAGATGTGAAGATATGCAGAGTACCAACACTTGACAATGTTGCTGATCCACTTACAAAGCCTCTTGCTCAGCCGAAGCATGAGGGCCACACTAGGGGCATATGTATTAGGAGTATGCCTGATTGGCTCTAGTGCTAGTGGGAGATTGTTGGTGTAAGCTGTAACGACCCAATATTTTTGTACACATATTATTTGTGATTTTCTTGACTTGTTATCAGACCTCTTATTTTATTATAAAGAATTTGACTAAAGTATAATTTAGCCTATATCATGAGACTAATTATAATTAGTATTATATCTAATATATTAATTATTAATTTAGTTGGTCAATTTAACTAAGGCAAAAATAATTGAATCAGTTTTACTATGCACTACCACATCCCACGAGATTAGAATGGCAGTGAGCAAATGATGCTCCATGTTATCATTAACCATAAATGCTATAATCCCAAGCAATGAATATTCCCTTTATTTCTTCCAGCAATATTCCCGTAACATAACATTCTATTTGACAAATTACTTACTCACATCATATTCATTTCAATTTCATTAAAAATACTATAATATAGCCAATGAATGTCCAGACCCATTTTCCTTCTATGGCCATGAATTTGTATTGATTCCATTCCATTCTCGGTCAATGAGTTTAACGGATTGATTGTTGTTATTATCTCAATTAATTAATTATAATTATATGCCAAGTATTCTTCCTTAATATTTCTTGTTGGTCCAAAGAAAAATGAGTTCATATATACCCTTGAGACAACATCACAAAACTAACCTAGCCTCCACAAACAAAGTCTTACACCCATGCTATTACGTTGTATGTCTCCTCTAGTATTCAAGTGATAATCACGTTATGTTCTTGGCCTTATTCTCCTCTAATTCCATTGTGGCATATGGTTCTCGGTTGGATTGTCAAATCGGACTCTAGAACGAGAGAGGCGGTAGCTGCGAATTTAGACTAGTGTATGCTTGGAAGGAAAGCGTCCGAGGTAAGGGCTTTTTCCCCATACATTCATGCTACATAGGAATTTGTTGTGGAATGATAGTAAAATCTTTGTCACTTAAAATGAACCAAAGGAATTAACCCTATATATAAAACAATAAATAAATAATTGGAAATATGTTTTTAATCCGTGTATGCCTATGTTTGGTTAATTTTGTGAACTATGATTATGCCCTTATATATGATTATAATGTGTACTGCCATGTTCATAATATATAGAATCAATGTGGAATACTTGATGTCGTGGTGAATACAATAGACTTACACACATACTATTATGTTTCTGGTTAGTGAGAATGTCATTCCCTTGTTAATATAAATTAATAGATGTAAATAAAAGTATAGGGAGGACTAAGTATGTCGCAGGTCAGGATGATCTTGTTAAGGAAGTGAAGTTCATGCATTATATAGATGAGTATAGAAGAGTCGGTTAAGTGCCTTTGTGGCAAGTTTTAGGGCCTGTGTGGCAGAACTTACTTTTAGCCTGTGTGGCAGAACTTATTTTTTAGCCTGTGTGGCAGAACTTATTTTTAGCCTGTGTGGCAGAACTTACTATTTAGCCTGTGTGGCAGAAGCCTGTGTGGCAGATTTTCTTATCCGGATCATTGTCTCATATAGGGTTGTCTTAGTTGCATTGCATTGCATATAGAAAGGGAGAAAAAAATACAATAGTAAATAGTTATTACAGTTATAATAAAAACAAAGAAAAAGTATAGTTAGTCCATAGTAAAACTGCGATCGTTGCTTCTCTTATTTCATTCGACTTGTCGTGCAATTTGTAATATATGTTGCTTTGTTTATTTTGTGGTACTTCTTATACTTTTGCTCTAATCACCAAACTCTTTTAGAAAACTAATAATTATATGTTTTTGGAAAGATGAAGTGTTTTGTTATTATTTTGTAACATTTTCTTGTGGTGAGTATGATTCAATATGGATAAGGAAATTGACCCTTACAACCAACATTTTAGGTACTCAAGGAGAAAGCTTTGATTGAATGTGATGTGATGCTTGAAGCGCGTACGAACGGGGAAAAATTGGGTTTTGTAAATTGAGAATTTTATGTAATAAATTTATTGTTGTATTTTCTTCCGTTAGAATTTTCAAAATATTACTCATTTTAATTAAGTTTATATTTTAAGTGAATTTCAATTCAGATTTTATTATACTATTTTATTTGATTAAAAAAAAAAGTAGCCGCACGTTTTCAAACTAAGCAAAATTCTAACTAATATCTTGGATAAAAATCCGGGATGTTACATTTGGTATCAGAGCAATAATCCTCGGACAAATATTTTTGGGATGGGAGCGATGTTTAATTTTTACGACGCATGTTTTGATTGTTGCGTGATTTATGTATGACTTTGTTATTATTGATGTTTTTCGGTGTGTTTCTCATAAGTTGATTGTATGATTTTCTTGTTAAAGGAAATGATTTTGTGATTGTTAGAAGCTATGTTTGCTTTTATGAATTTTCTATTGAATAGTCTATACTCTTTTAATTGAAAGGAATGAATTTTTTTTAGGACGACTATATGTTATAAGGTATTTTTATGAGTGAAATATTTTTGAATAATTTTGTGGTCTTTAGTTGTGAAGATTTTTTTTCTTTTTTTTTCTAGGATGATTTTAAGATAAGTAAATTCTTAGAGAATATCTATGAAGTAATATGATTTTTAGAAAAATGTTTTTACCATATTTTGAATTAGAGATTAGAGGTTTTTCTTAAAGCTGGAAAAAAAAAAAATTTATTTTTGCAATTTTCTTGCTACTTATGTTATTGGCTTTTATTTAGATCAGAGTGCGCAGCAGAAATATGACATTTAATATATTTTATATTTCACCTTATTCTTAAACTTTCTTATCTTCTCAAAATTTATTTAAAGAAGTACTTTACATAAAGAGTTTTTGAAAATTATACTTCCAATTTTTCTATTATTTAGTTTCGGGGACGAAACTAAATTTTTGGTGGGTAGAATGTAAGACCCGAGAAATTTATTTTAATATATAGATAACTATTTTATTTACCAGTCAAAATGCTTTAATTTAATTTCGTCTTTTATAACAAGTGGTTTTATTACGTTTGATTTTATAAGAAAAATTTACGTTAATTTTTTTATTTTCTAGTTTCGAGGACGAAACTCTTTTAAGGGGGTAATAATGTAACGACCCAATATTTTTGTACACATATTATTTGTGATTTTCTTGACTTGTTATCAGACCTCTTATTTTATTATAAAGAATTTGACTAAAGTATAATTTAGCCTATATCATGAGACTAATTATAATTAGTATTATATCTAATATATTAATTATTAATTTAGTTGGTCAATTTAACTAAGGCAAAAATAATTGAATCAGTTTTACTATGCACTACCACATCCCACGAGATTAGAATGGCAGTGAGCAAATGATGCTCCATGTTATCATTAACCATAAATGCTATAATCCCAAGCAATGAATATCCCCTTTATTTCTTCCAGCAATATTCCCGTAACATAACATTCTATTTGACAAATTACTTACTCACATCATATTCATTTCAATTTCATTAAAAATACTATAATATAGCCAATGAATGTCCAGACCCATTTTCCTTCTATGGCCATGAATTTGTATTGATTCCATTCCATTCTCGGTCAATGAGTTTAACGGATTGATTGTTGTTATTATCTCAATTAATTAATTATAATTATATGCCAAGTATTCTTCCTTAATATTTCTTGTTGGTCCAAAGAAAAATGAGTTCATATATACCCTTGAGACAACATCACAAAACTAACCTAGCCTCCACAAACAAAGTCTTACACCCATGCTATTACGTTGTATGTCTCCTCTAGTATTCAAGTGATAATCACGTTATGTTCTTGGCCTTATTCTCCTCTAATTCCATTGTGGCATATGGTTCTCGGTTGGATTGTCAAATCGGACTCTAGAACGAGAGAGGCGGTAGCTGCGAATTTAGACTAGTGTATGCTTGGAAGGAAAGCGTCCGAGGTAAGGACTTTTTCCCCATACATTCATGCTACATAGGAATTTGTTGTGGAATGATAGTAAAATCTTTGTCACTTAAAATGAACCAAAGGAATTAACCCTATAT
The DNA here is from genome assembly GCF_020283565.1 of Trifolium pratense. Classification (NCBI taxonomy): domain Eukaryota; kingdom Viridiplantae; phylum Streptophyta; class Magnoliopsida; order Fabales; family Fabaceae; genus Trifolium; species Trifolium pratense. Next base: position 23,074,071 of record NC_060059.1, on the reverse strand, counting down.
ATAAAACAATAAATAAATAATTGGAAATATGTTTTTAATCCGTGCATGCCTATGTTTGGTTAATTTTGTGAACTATGATTATGCCCTTATATATGATTATAATGTGTACTGCCATGTTCATAATATATAGAATCAATGTGGAATACTTGATGTCGTGGTGAATACAATAGACTTACACACATACTATTATGTTTCTGGTTAGTGAGAATGTCATTCCCTTGTTAATATAAATTAATAGATGTAAATAAAAGTATAGGGAGGACTAAGTATGTCGCAGGTCAGGATGATCTTGTTAAGGAAGTGAAGTTCATGCATTATATAGATGAGTATAGAAGAGTCGGTTAAGTGCCTTTGTGGCAAGTTTTAGGGCCTGTGTGGCAGAACTTACTTTTAGCCTGTGTGGCAGAACTTATTTTTTAGCCTGTGTGGCAGGAGCCTGTGTGGCAGAACTTATTTTTAGCCTGTGTGGCAGAACTTACTATTTAGCCTGTGTGGCAGAAGCCTGTGTGGCAGATTTTCTTATCCGGATCATTGTCTCATATAGGGTTGTCTTAGTTGCATTGCATTGCATATAGAAAGGGAGAAAAAAATACAATAGTAAATAGTTATTACAGTTATAATAAAAACAAAGAAAAAGTATAGTTAGTCCATAGTAAAACTGCGATCGTTGCTTCTCTTATTTCATTCGACTTGTCGTGCAATTTGTAATATATGTTGCTTTGTTTATTTTGTGGTACTTCTTATACTTTTGCTCTAATCACCAAACTCTTTTAGAAAACTAATAATTATATGTTTTTGGAAAGATGAAGTGTTTTGTTATTATTTTGTAACATTTTCTTGTGGTGAGTATGATTCAATATGGATAAGGAAATTGACCCTTACAACCAACATTTTAGGTACTCAAGGAGAAAGCTTTGATTGAATGTGATGTGATGCTTGAAGCGCGTACGAACGGGGAAAAATTGGGTTTTGTAAATTGAGAATTTTATGTAATAAATTCATTGTTGTATTTTCTTCCGCTGGAATTTTCAAAATATTACTCATTTTAATTAAGTTTATATTTTAAGTGAATTTCAATTCAGATTTTATTATACTATTTTATTTGATTAAAAAAAAAAGTAGCCGCACGTTTTCAAACTAAGCAAAATTCTAACTAATATCTTGGATAAAAATCCGGGATGTTACATAAGCCCTAGAGGCCAATAAATGTATTGAATAATTTACTTATCAAATAAAAGGCTTTTCTTAATTTTATATATGTTAAAATGGTAAAGTCCCTAGAATAGTCAGTTCACTTATGGAACGTTAAGTATGACTTAATCGTGAGATTCCATTAAATATAAGAACACTATTCTTAAACATATCCATAGTCAAGCTTTATTGTGAAATGGGATAACGTTAAAGCATAAAGACTATTATGTTGGTAGACTGATGATCATATCTCACTGATCATGGATAATGAGTTATCAAGTCTTCACATAGATATAAATGTTAAGGGTAACTTTATATCGGATTGACCCACCATGAGAATACTACATAGAGTGTTATGAAATGTCATAAGTTTTCTCATAGTGATAAAAGGTGTATTCCACCCTTCGACCTGAAACCACTATGTACCCTAGATGCAGGAGTGTAATACCTTGTTGCCATTCAAACGTTATCCGTAACTGGATAATTATAAAGTTGGTTGATGGGTATCCCACGAATCATGCTGAGGGACATGAGTGACCTAGATGGAATTTGTCCCTCCTACATAACGGGAGATATGTCTATGGGCCCAATATTGAACTAGACAAGGATGACATACTATGCCTTGTGTTCAATATAGACATGAGGGCAAAAGGGTAATTGTGCACAAGATATTTATCACGGAAAGGTTAGTCAGATCACGTGACATTCCTGTGACTTGGGTAACAGTGATGTGTTGCTAGATACCGCTCACTGTTTATAATATTACGATTAATATTATTGCCAACGTCATAAGAACCTACAGGGTCACACACATAAGGACAGTTAAGAAGGAAAAAATAAGTAAGACTTATTGCGGGGGTGCAGTTAGTGACAAACGGTTATTGGGCTTGAGAAGCCCAATTTCGTGTAAACGAAAGACCTCATAAGAAACTCTATAAATAGAGCCTTATGAAGTTCAGTAGTTACGTTTTTACAAACCCTAACCGAATTTAGAGAAATTCTGAATTTCTTTAAACCCTAAACCGCACAAAATTCCCTCAGCCTTCATCCAAGAACAGCTAGCACTGTGAGATCGAAGGTTCCTGTTCGTGTGGACTAAGTGGAGGTGCTGCAAGTGCGGTGCTTGTGATCAAGAAAGGCGGCCACAAATTTGTTCTTCAAAGGTAATATTCTAGACCTGATCATGCTCATTCACAAGAATCCATTGATGGGAAATTTTAATTTTAAAATTCCGCTGCGTTTATAAAAGTGTTTATGAAACGATTTCCCAACACATTCCCCTTCATTTGGTCATCTCCCATTGGCCTGGGATCCCAAGGTTTATGGGTTTGCTGACTTTGTTGTAAGGCTAAGTTCCTCGCATTTCTATTCTCCCTGATTATCTTCTCCGGATCTGGAGTAAATAATAGCTCTTTGGTACCTGTTATCATTCACAGCAAATGAATACCTTAGTAGCACTGGAAGTATAGATTGTTTTATTTTTGGGTGTTTCATGCTTCTCTCTATGGTACTTCCCAGGTAAGTGAGGTGGATCACAAGTGGATCGTTTAAGTACCAAGACTTGCCTAGCCAGAACATCCATAGTTCAAGATAACAATCATAAACTTTTTGATTTTTTTATTTTTTTTTGTTCTTTTGAATTTTTTTTTGATGAACTCAAATAACCTTAGTGCTCATGAGAACACAGTGCCCCGCAACGGCGCCAAAAATTTGACTGCAGTCTGGCAAGTGGACCAGTCTGTCGTCGAGTAATAATTCACACTCTAGATGTCTAGAATGAGTTCGTATCCACATGGACCGTGTCAGTGTGCGACCAAGTTTATTTGAGTTCATTTAAGATGTCTTCGCTTTGGTTTTACAAGAGTTTGGTTTTGAAAAGATGCGATAAGCATAAAGACAAAAAATTAAAGATAGTGAATTCAGTATCAAGGAGTAAAGGTAAGGACTAGGTTAGGTGGATAATATCCAGCTCTTCTCTGCTTGTCGCCTAATATAATTATCCAGGTGCAGCCTTTACACCCGCTATATGTCCGGTCGGATTAATCATCTTTATTAAGTAGTGTCAGCGTACCAACAACTACCCTAATCACTACTACAAGTCATCCATGCCTAATAAGAGAGGGACTCTTGGTGGCCTAATCCAAGCTGTCACTATCCCACTCTCATCAGAATGGCATTCAAGTGTGTGGTATAATTTGCACAATCAATCGCATTTGGCTTCTAGCTTTGGTATGAACAACCGGCATAACATTTACCAGTTCCGTCTCTTTCGGCACGAATCTCTATAAGTGAGAAACTAGGCGTCAAAGTGTCGGATGTTATCATACTACATGCACTAGCCTCATTATTTATTGATCGGGGTCAGCCGTCTTTGTTGTGACTGATACTAACCCTATGAACATTAATTATAATACGGCCGGTATAATAATAACGTAATTAAAGTGCGTAAATAACATGAGACATATAACATGAATAATTATATTAAAAGCGTGAACAATATAGTTACAAGCATCATGGAAAAGTTTCAACATCTCCTCCTAAACCTAAAAGAAACCTTGCTATGATCTACATAATTAAAGAATCATGCTTACCAATGGCGTATATGCTTTGCCTCGGAAGTGCTAAGCCCTCCTAAGCTCCTCCTCTCTCTAGCTCCTTGAGAGAAGTTTCTCTCTATTTCTGAATTGTCTCCAGAAATCTGAATTGTGTAAATTATGAGGGAGAAGAGCTCTATTTATAATTTTTGTGGGCTGATCGCTGTCGTTTCGCGATCAAAATAAGTTTTAATTAAGAAAAGTAGTAACAAGGTAGTTAACCTTGGTCGTCTCACAAGGACCTCTAATTTAATAATTAGTAAAAATAAGAACAATGAATAACACAATTAAATATGGGGTTTTGGGTTTGTTTAGATCGAAAGAGTATTAGAAATTCAATTGATAAAAAGACGATCAATCCATTGGTTTTAGGAAAACTTCGTTATGATTCTATCCTCGGTTCACATAAAATATTGTTTATATATTCATGCCTTGGTTGGTTTATAAGACCGATTATACAAGCGATAAACAGTTTATACGAATTCATTCGATTAAGCAAAGAATGTGTTCAACTAACCATGAGTAGTGAACAAGCGTCACTTAGAACACGGTTTGTATCATGACAGATTTCGACCAACCCTTTTTTGCTAAGCGCGAAAAAAACTATATCAATTCCTATTCGAACTAGTCATACAAGCGATGAATCAATCCGAAAAGTCTCACAATATATAACTCAAAATAGAGATTAAGCATCACTATATTCGAGTTTCATAAATAAATAAAGAGCATGAATTGGTAAGAGAAGACAATAAATAAATAAACTGAATTACTATTAAGAATTGAACCTCAAGAAGTCATGAACGATGTTCCCGTATACCAATGGATCAACCTAGGGTTGCTAGTTCTCCATGAGAATGTAGCAGCCTTTCTTTTCTATTTTTTTGCGTGAAATCAGAATGAGCAGCCCTAGCTGCGTTTTTTGGCTTTTATAATACATGGGAAACGGGCTCTAAAAGTATCGGGCCGAAAATTAGAAGTTTAACCCGAAATTACATTATTATCACTAAGTCTGGAACATAAATGTGAATAAACGACTCCTTTTTGCTCTGAACTGGATTTCGACATCAACATGAAAGTTGTAGCTCTTTATCTTAGCTTTCCAACACATCTTCCCGCGCCTCAATCCGATATTCGTAGCTCAAGTTATGGTCTGCGCAATGAGAAGGTATCAATATGTCATTAAATACGAAAATTGGTCAAATAAATTCATTAAGGCTCAATTGTGACCCAAAACTTAGAAACATAATAAAAACTCGATATTATTGTAGAAAGACTACTAATATGCTAAATTATAATACTAGAAAATATGTGCCAAAATGCACTGATCAAATTCCCCCACACTTATTCTTTTGCTCTCCTGAGCAAAACTCAAGAACAAAGCATGCTACAATCATCACAAGCAATCAACAAATTCTAGGATTCAAGCTTCCAACCGTGGACTGTATTTCAAAGATTGACATAACTCTTGTATATCAGCTGCCAACGATAACCCTGCGTGTGTGTGTGTACTGCCTATTACTTTTCAACCAGAGTCATGACATGATCCTTCTCGAAAATACACAGTCAGGATACTAAACTAGCTTTTCCTTTCTTACAATTCAGAGTATGGGTCCGGATTTCAGCTTGGGGGAAAACTGCACTTTTCATGTTCTCACAGGCGATTTGTTTTAGCGCAGGGACACCACTTAAGTTCATTTTAGTTATGCTTTAGGTGCTATTCTACCTTTTCACCTAACGGGATCTCGTTTGTTGCGAGTCCAACCTGTTACTCCGAGTAGAGCACCCTACACAGCATTTGTTCCTCCAGTTTTAGGCACAGGAACTCCACATATATCTTATTGTTCCTCCAATTTTAGGTACATGAACTTATATTATTATCTGATAGAAAAGCCATGTAGTGTCCCATCATTTAATCTAGCCATGATCCTGCAATCAAGTAATCTAGCTTTTCCCCCAAACTTAGTCTTAGTCATACTTCTGCATCAAATTCAGTACTCAAATAACTTAGGCTAATGACTGTGTATTTTAAAGATTTATCAAGCCACTACTAAGTTTGCAAGTTTTCAGCAGTTGTGCATTAAGGTGCAAAGATTATCATATCCAACATGAAAACAAGAATTTCCAAAAAAATTTCACCAATCCTACAACTATACTACTCTAGCCCTAGAACATGTGACTACTCATAACAATTGCAAGCATGCCAAAACTGTTTTTATTCTATTTTTGTTTTTTTATTAAATAACTAAATGTAAAATGTCCCCCCCACACTTAAATCAGACATTGTCTGCAATGTAACAATAAGCATAAAGTGATAAAAGGAAGGAACACACCCGAGGGATCAAGGTGGAATTGTAGTTGTAGCTTCCATGTCTGGTAGTTTTGGTGGAGGCCTTTCCGTACTACGAATGCACGAGACAAGAAAAAACAAATAGCAAGTGAACTTGGATATCAACAAAAAATCTGGTGGCTTAGGAGGAATAGCCAGCACATATGGTAAACCTGCACTAACAAAAACATGAATATCAGAAAATCCACATTTAGCTTGTGAGTCAAATAACTTGGGTGGAAGAGATGCACAAATGATGAAGGATGGCTGCTTGTTGTGCGGCTTAATCAGAGGTTCCACCAACAATCTTTTTGCTATAGACAATGGTTGCTTCCGACTAAAATCCACACTTTTTGTGTTAACTTCAAGAGTTATTGAATTTGTTGGGATTTCTGCACAACTGGTTGCCGGAATCAAAATGTCTTCACCTAAAATAGCTGCATTGATCTCATGACAAATATTACAAACACCACATTCACAAGCAAAAATTTCAAAAGATTTATCTACTTCAAGAGAAGTATATAATTCATCTAAATCAGATTTCAATAAATTTTGTGGTGTAATCTCTTCCATGCATTCACTTGAATTTATGTTGCTTATTTTGTGTTCATCAACGGAAACAAGTATTGTTTCAATGGGCTCACTTGGAGTTTCATCAAGACTTGTATCACATTTCATTACCTCTAATAGTGCAGCAGGTTGTACATCAACATGAGACATCTTGTCCTCTTGAATTCGATGGACGGTGGAGATTATTTGTTCAACTTGATCAGTTTGGACTTTCATAACTTGCATATGTTGAAGAAATTGCAAATGATCTTCAGCCATTCTCTTATTATTTTCAGCCATCTGCATTATCATTTCTTCCAAACTAGGTTGTGGTTCAACTACCAATGAATCAATTTGCTGAAACTGTGGATGTGACCAAATAGGCTGTTCTTTAAGATATGAATTTTGTTCTTGATAGTATTGTCCTTGAAAATTACCTACAGATTGGGTCTCACCACAAAGAGCAGTATCTAACAATATAGGACATGCATCACTAATATGAAAACTCGAAGAACAAATATTACACATCACAGTTGGAATATGATTTTGATAGCATGTTTGTTGTTTTCTTGCATCCAAGCAATTAATTATATAAGTCAACTGGTCCAATGAATCTTCCATTTTTTTTATAGGTTTTTTTTTTTTTTTTTGTCTAAATGAAATGAAGAGAAAAAAAAAATTGAGAAATAAAATCTAAAAAAAAATAAAAATACCACCTAAAATCTCTAAAAATCAAACAAATCTATATATAATTTTTTTGGATTTTTTTAAATATATGGAAAATTCAAAAAAAATAAAAAGTGGTTTAAACAATGGAATTTCGCAATTTCAGCCTGAATTTTCGTATCGAAGATACGAAAGTTTTGTTCCTTGATTTTGTTCGGATTTGTGGACCAAATTTCGGATCAATCCGAGATATGAACCGAAAATTAATTATTTTTCAGCTTCACTACAAAATTCAACGTCAGAACCTGAAACATAACTAAAACTCACAAAACAAAATTGTTAGTAATGTTAGTTAGTTCTCAATTTTACTAATCCTAATCAGAGATCCCCGGCAACGGCGCCAATTTGATCGCTGTCGTTTCGCGATCAAAATAAGTTTTAATTAAGAAAAGTAGTAACAAGGTAGTTAACCTTGGTCGTCTCACAAGGACCTCTAATTTAATAATTAGTAAAAATAAGAACAATGAATAACACAATTAAATATGGGGTTTTGGGTTTGTTTAGATCGAAAGAGTATTAGAAATTCAATTGATAAAAAGACGATCAATCCATTGGTTTTAGGAAAACTTCGTTATGATTCTATCCTCGGTTCACATAAAATATTGTTTATATATTCATGCCTTGGTTGGTTTATAAGACCGATTATACAAGCGATAAACAGTTTATACGAATTCATTCGATTAAGCAAAGAATGTGTTCAACTAACCATGAGTAGTGAACAAGCGTCACTTAGAACACGGTTTGTATCATGACAGATTTCGACCAACCCTTTTTTGCTAAGCGCGAAAAAAACTATATCAATTCCTATTCGAACTAGTCATACAAGCGATGAATCAATCCGAAAAGTCTTACAATATATAACTCAAAATAGAGATTAAGCATCACTATATTCGAGTTTCATAAATAAATAAAGAGCATGAATTGATAAGAGAAGACAATAAATAAATAAACTGAATTACTATTAAGAATTGAACCTCAAGAAGTCATGAACGATGTTCCCGTATACCAATGGATCAACCTAGGGTTGCTAGTTCTCCATGAGAATGTAGCAGTCTTTCTTTTCTATTTTTTTGCGTGAAATCAGAATGAGCAGCCCTAGCTGCGTTTTTTTGGCTTTTATAATACATGGGAAACGGGCTCTAAAAGTATCGGGCCGAAAATTAGAAGTTTAACCCGAAATTACATTATTATCACTAAGTCTGGAACATAAATGTGAATAAACGACTCCTTTTCGCTCTGAACTGGATTTCGACATCAACATGAAAGTTGTAGCTCTTTATCTTAGATTTCCAACACATCTTCCCGCACCTCAATCCGATATCCGTAGCTCAAGTTATGGTCTGCGCAATGAGAAGGTGTCAATATGTCATTAAATACGAAAATTGGTCAAATAAATTCATTAAGGCTCAATTGTGACCCAAAACTTAGAAACATAATAAAAACTCGATATTATTGTAGAAAGACTACTAATATGCTAAATTATAATACTAGAAAATATGTGCCAAAATGCACTGATCATGGGCTTAACTTTTACGCGCATCGTACCACGATGAAGTGCCATCGTGGTACGATGGCGAGGCGGCGTTGGCAAATTGCACTGAAAACCTATCGTACCACGATGAGATGCCATCGTGGTACGATGATGCGTGGATATTAAGTTTCTGCGCAGATTTGTTTTTAATTTTGTTTTAAAACAAATCTTTATCGTACCACGATGATAACCCATCGTGGTACGATGGCGCGCAGATGTGATTTTCCACTTTTTGCCCTTTTTTTTTGGTATTTTCTTCTAGATTCTTCATTTCTTCGTCTTCTTGCACAAGTAGCTTCATTTCTTCAGATTTGAGCTTGTAAACATTGCTTTTCGCCTTCATTTACTATGAAAAACTATACTAAAAATACGTACAAAATTCCTGTCATCAACAATTAACTTAATCTTGAGACGTTTCATTTTAATAATTTTTAATAATATAACTGTTACAAATTTAATATATCAAAATATTTATTTTATCAATTATGACTTGCATGTAACCTAATTGTTTTTATATTGCATTTAAAAATATATCTAAACGTTTATTTTTATAATTTGAATTTGTTTGTAACGATTAATGTGTTATGTCACCTTTAATATTATTGAAATGCATAAATTATATTTTATTATAACCGACAAAATAAAATGTAAAACATAAATTCAGAATATTTTTTTATCTAGTTAGACTTTTTAGAAATTCAGAAAATTCCTTACAACATATGCTGGACAAGATCAAGTTGTCTTCCTTTTGGTGGCTAAAAACAACAAATGTAAATCTGATTACAAATTATCATTATTGGTGGTCGAGCCCTTTGTTATGTTTGGGCATTGACTAATGTTTCACTTTGTTACTTTTGTTTTGAACTCTTCTAATTGTGTGTAGTCTATCTTGGCATGCCTTGTGCTGAGAAGATTACTCGGTTTGAGTTAATATATATTCCATTTTAGTTTCTTAAAAAAAAAAGTAGAGGTATGATGACAGAAATTTTGTACGTATTTTTAGTATAGTTTTTAGTAGTAAATGAAGGCGAAAAGCAATGGTTACAAGCTCAAATCTGAAGAAATGAAGCTACTTGTGCAAGAAGACGAAAAAATGAAGAATCTAGAAGAAAATGCCAAAAAAGGGGCAAAAAGTGGAAAATCACATCTGCGCGCCATCGTACCACGATGAGTTATCATCGTGGTACGATAAAGATTTGTTTTAAAACAAAATTAAAAACAAATCTGCGCAGAAACTTAATATCCACGCATCATCGTACCACGATGGCATCTCATCGTGGTACGATATGTTTTCAGTGCAATTTGCCAACGCCGCCTCACCATCGTACCACGATGGCACTTCATCGTGGTACGATGCGCGTAAAAGTTAAGCCCACAAAAACTATAAATAGAGCTCTCCTCCCTCATAATTTACACAATTCAGATTTCTGGAGACAATTCAGAAATAGAGAGAAACTTCTCTCAAGGAGCTAGAGAGAGGAGGAGCTTAGGAGGGCTTAGCACTTCCGAGGCAAGGCATCTACGCCATTGGTAAGCATGATTCTTTAATTATGTAGATCATAGCTAGATTTCTTTTAGGTTTAGGAGGAGATGTTGAAACTTTTCCATGATGCTTGTAACTATATTGCTCACGCTTTTAATATAATTATTCATGTTATATGTCTCATGTTATTTACGCACTTTAATTACGTTATTATTATACCGGACGTATTATAATTAATGTTCATAGGGTTAGTATTAGTCTCAACAAAGACGGCTGACCCCGATCAATAAATAATGAGGCTAGCGCATGTAGTATGATAACATCCGACACTTTGACGCCTAGTTTCTCGCTTATAGAGATTCGTGCCCAAAGAGACGGAGCTGGTAAATGTTATGCCGGTTGTTCATACCAAAGCTAGAGGCCAATGCGATTGATTGTGCAAATTAGACCACACACTTGAATGTCATTCTGATGAGAGTGTGATAGTGACAGCTTGGATTAGGCCACCAAGAGTGCCTCTCTTATTAGGCATGGATGACTTGTAGTAGTGATTAGGGTAGTTGTTGGTACGCTGACACTACTTAATAAAGATGATTAATCCGACCGGGCATATAGCGGGTGTAAAGGCTGCACCTGGATAATTATATTAGGCGATAAGCGGAGAAGAGCTGGATACTATTGACCTAACATAGTCCTTACCTTTACTCCTTGATACTGAATTCACTATCTTTAATTTTCTGTCTTTATGGTTATCACATCGTTTCAAAACCAAATTCTTTTAAAACCAAAGCGAAGGCATCTTAAATGAACTCAAATAAACTTGGTCGCACACTGACACGGTCCCTGTGGATATGAACTCATTCTAGACACCTAGAGTGTGAATTATTACTCGACGACAAACTGGTCCACTTGCCAGACTGCAGTCAATTATCATAAAATTATAATTAATTTTATGATTTTATAGCTCACTATAAATATAAGTGATTTTGCCACAACAAATTCACAAAGTCATTTTATCTGTATATTTGATAATTTGGAGTATGTTGCTTCTCTAATTTTTTTGTGTGTGAATGCAATGTTTCTTAAGTACAATTTCGTTATTGACATACTACCGATGATACAATCATGAATATTTGTTGTAAGAGTTCAAGATTAAAAAAATAAAAAACTTCTATTTGTTGTCAAAAAATTTAAGTTATGATGATTTATTTTTTTGTTATGTAGCAAGACCGAATTGGATTTATTTTGCGTAAACAATGATCTGCAAGTTCAAAGATCAACTCCAAAGGTATGGTTTATAGGATATCTGGATTTGATTTTGTTCTAACTTCTAACAGTGGTTCCAACATGATGTTCTGGTTGATGGAATCAATGTTTGTTCTCGGAGCTTTAAATTTAATTGGTCTTGAGAATGATAACGTTATCAAAGAATCTTATAATCTCTCGATGTTTGTAATTTAATTATTGAATAATGTTTTATGTAAATTGTATTTATAAATTTCATTATCACATAAATAAATCTTTTTTGTACAACATTTATGCCACATCCAAAACTTTTAAAAAAAGTCTAATCATATGTATTATTATTACTTCCACAATTTTCAAATTCAATGTTATCCTTTTTTATTAATATGTCGGTGAACTGAATATGTTCGTTGCGATTGACAAGATTAATAACAAATTAGTCATTGTGTTTATCACTAAAATTTAGATATGGCAAGGTATTCGTAGTGTTGGCTAAAATCCAAATAAAATATTAATTTTTTTAGTTTTTTTTACTGTGCATTATAAATATAAAATTATAAATTATTATGAATGTGTATCTTTTATAGGATCTGCAACGGTTGAAAACTTTATATATTAAATTAAGGTTTTGTTTAATAATAATTTTATAAATGTCAATGATTTGAAGAGATATGTGTCAAATTAAGTATCATAACATGTCTTTGAATAATATCTTTCACTCGAGAATAATATTGTGAAGATTTTTGCTTTTGGGTCTGAATAAAGAGCCTCGAAGGGATGAAGGTTCTGTTAGAAAAATGGGGTTCATAGACATAAAAAATTTCAGATTCACAATTTTTTTCAGCATTGCAACCTGCTTTGTGATGGTGATGATAATAGTATCAGTGATGGTGATGATGACATCAGTATTTGCAAATGAGATGGCATCAATCTTTGCAATGGTGATAACGATAGGGACCACAATAGAGTGTGACGGGGACAACAATAAATTTATACCGGCAAAGGTGGCAAGCTTGCTGTAGCAACCGACTTTTGCATCATATAATATTCAACAAAACACAATCAAGGTATGAAGGAGAGAGAATGATCAAATCTTTGCCAATTATTTCTTCATCGTCCTTGAATAATGTGTTGTATTGAAATTAGAATTTTATTTTAAGATGATATAAGGTCATTTGAAGAAGATAGGTTTCTAGGGATTAACATGTTTTGGATTTCAGATTTTTTTATTTTCGATTTGTTCGAATCTCTCATCTTCAAAGGGTAAAACGTGGAGGGGGTGACTCTAATCTTTTTCATATACAACTTTCTGCCAATTGTTTCATCATCATCCTTGATTTGACTTATCTATGCCTTGATTTGGTTTATCTACTATATATTGAATAATATAATGTGTTTTTATTCAAAATTATAATTTTATTTTAAGATAATATATGGTAATTGAAACAAGTCAAATTTCAATGAGATTAAATGGTTTGGATTTCAGTTTCTTCTTTTCCATTTTTACAATTCTCATCTTTTTCTTTTTCTTGTGGAAAGAAATATGTGAACCATTGGATTAAGATGAGAATGATCCAGTAGACATTGTTGTAGAAAAACAGGCAGCAGATGATCCATATCCTTCATTATTTTATATTTTATGTATAGTTGTCTACTTCCATGAAAATATCCCTTTGTAAAATTAAATTTTTTTGTCAAAAAATGATGATCTATTGCTCCAATTTTAATATGAAATTGAGGGATAAACTTTTAGATTTAGACCAAAATTACAAAAATAAAATTTATACTTGAGTAACCAAAAAAATTATTTAAGAAAAGGACTATTTTCTCGGTGACGGGTCTCAAGGTTGAACATTGGATCCTCAACCAAGCAATCTCTCGAGAGACAAACAAAAAAAGGACCATTTTCTTTAGTGTAATAAAATAATAAAACTGAATATGCAATTAAATCTATATTTAATATTTTATTTTTATTTTTTTGACTAAATATTTAATTTGTATTATAATTTATAAAATCCGTTAAAAAATTATAAAGACCATGTACCCCGTGCCAGGCAAGGATGAATTTGATTCTGAGCGATCCTGGACTACCGTTTAAATTTAGACGCATACAATTCTCTTTGACTCTTTGTCTGGCGATGACTATAAACAAAAGTCAAGGTCAATCGCTCTCACAGGTTGTTGTATATTTTCCTAAGCCAGTATTTACTCATGGCTAGCTATATGTAGCACTATCATGTCTAGAAAGGGTCTGAAGTTGCTCATACTCAACGACAAAGGTGTGGTATATAGTACGACTACAAACATTGTTTATCGCGAGGTTTTTGATAATGTTTAGTTTACATTTAATGTCATTTTATTTTGGCTAATAGACTTATAATTACGTGCAATTTCTTGGTCGTTAACAATAAGATGTTGTGTTTTTCTGACTGTCATATTTTATTGTTTACTAATCATATCAGCATCATATATTTTTATTTTCTTTTAATCAATTTGTTAGCAGTTTCTTTTAATTAGGTATTCAATTAGAGAAACATCTAATACCAATATTGTGGATTGGCCGAATCGATTCAATCGAACAAAGACACATAATGACTGAATCCTTCCATGTTTCATTGTTGATAGAGGTGGGAATAGGCTAGACCGGCCTACAGGGGCCTATGGCCTAGCCTACTTAGGCTCCGACCAAATCAGCTTATTTCTTTAAATAGAGCAAGTCAAAACTTTTTTATAAGCCTATTTAGTTAAATAGGTCAGGTGCCAGACCATTAAAAAAGCATTTTAGCCGACTAGGCCGATCTATTTAAGTTAATATGAATAATATATTTACCACTATTATTATTTATATATTAAAATTTGTATTTTGATTAAATTATAAATTTATTAACTTTTTTTAGTAGTTTAAGTTTATTAATCTACATTAGTTTTGTTGGAACAAAATTGATTTAAAAATGTTTGCCCCTAAATCTGTAAAGGTTTTGATGATAACAAAGTATTAATAAACAATTGGAAGGACTAAAAATTTATTTTAAGTGCGCAGATATAAGCATCATATAAGCTCTGAGTGAAGTTCAGAGGATGTGAACTCAGAAGTTCACAAGCGCTCAGAAGATGTTGGACTTCAGAGGTTACTACGTTCAGAGGATGAAGACTTCAGTACTTCCTGTCTGTCTATAAGCTTCATCAAACTCTG
>NC_060059.1:22988458-23058733 GCF_020283565.1 Trifolium pratense | reverse complement strand
AGCATTACAACAAAAAACAACACCCACCATACAAACATACAACCCTCAGTACCCAAAACAACACACAAACAAAAACAACCAACACAAACAAAAACAACACCAAACAAACAACAACTAACAAACATACAACAACAACAACCAAACAAACAACAAAACACAACAAACAACACACAACAACCCAACATACAAACACAACAAACAAACACAACAACACAACAACACCAACAACTAACAACAACATAACAAACAACAAAACAAACCACACAATCACAAGCAGTCTACAGCAGGCAATGCGTGTAACTACCTCTCATCACTTTAAGTTACACGCAAATCAAGGAAGTTCTCATTCAACTTCCCTCAACCTCCATCAACCACAATCATTATTTTTCATCTATTCTCTCTCTCACGCTCAAAAACTCTCTATCTTCCTCATCAATCTCTCTCTGACTTCTCCTCTTCTCAGAAAACTTCAAATCCAAATCATGTCTAACTCTGCCAAATCCTCACCAACAAAGTCAGATGCTAATCCATCACTACAAAAGGTGGTAATCGATGCTGTTCCTCTCACCACCATACCTGCCACAAGTCCAACGATAAGGAGAAAATCTGTTGCGAAGAAGGAGAAATCATCACGAACGAGCATAAATCCTTCATCTCCCTCCTCTTCAATTAAGAAAACGAAGAAGAAGAGCAAGAAATCGCGAGTTGAATCAAGAAGAAGTTTTACAATGTCTGAACTGCATGTTGATCCACTTCCATCGAGTGGTGTTGCTACTCCTGTCGTAAAAGCTGCAGAGGTTAATGTTGACACATCTGGTAAGAACTCACTTAATCAAAACTCTGATGCTCCAAATTCTGTTGAAAACCTAGGTTTAGAGAAACCTACTGTGTCTGAAAATTTGGGGAAAAGTGTTCCTAACTCCCCTGTTGCTGATGATGATAATATTGGTGCTTCTACTGAGACCAATAATCCTGTTGCTAATGAGTCCATTAAGAAAACTGCTCCTGAGACACATGTTGCGCCGAATGTTGCAACACATGGCGCTGCGCCAAATGTGGTGCCAGATGTTACCACATCTTTGGCACAAGAGAACCTTGTGGACTATTCTGAGTCTGATGAGAGTCCCCCACCTAAGGATACTGATAAAGAAGCTGGTTCTGATAAAGTTGTGAATGAAACTCCTGAGGTAATAATAGTTAATGAAAATGAAACTACAGCTAGTGATAAGACTATTCCTGCACATTCTGAAGCTAGTGTGGCTAGGAGGACTAGAAGTAGGGCTGGTAAAGCTGTAGAGGCTACTAACACACCTGTTCAAACACCCAAACCCTCTAAGGCTGGAAAGGCTACTGGCAAAAAGCCAGTGTATGGACCTCCAAAAACTGTCAGTAAAGTGGTCCCTAGGTCAGAGACCAAGAAAAGAAAGGCCCCTCCAACTAGTGATTCTGATTTTGAACCGGAGACAGATGTTGCTGCATCTGGCAGCACATCTAGGAAAAGTGTAGGAAGGAAGAAGGTTCCTCAATCTGTTCCATCTGCTCCATTAGATAATGTTTCATTTCATCTGGAAAATGGGTCTGCAAGGTGGAAGTTTGTGTATCATAGAAGGTTAGCTCTGGAAAGAAATTTGAAAGCTGATATCCTTGAATGCCCTAGTGTTGTAGAAGCTCTTGAGTATGCAGGTTTGATGAAAACTGTGGTTGGTTTGGACAAGTGCTATGACAGGCTTGTCAAGGAATTTTTGATTAATGTGGCTGCAGACTGTAATGATCCAAAAAGCCCTGAATATAGGCAAGTTTTTGTACGAGGAAAGTGTGTTCAATTCTCTCCAACTGTGATCAACCAATATTTGCAAAGGGATTCTGAAGAAGTGGCTCCTCTGAAAGCCACAGATAATGAAATCTGCAAGGTCCTCACTGGTGGAAAAAATTAAGGTGTGGCCAAGCAAGGCAAAGTTGTCTGCAACCTCCCTCTCACCATTCTATGCTGTTTTAAATAGGATTGCTGCCCATAATTGGGGTACCAACCACTCACTCAGGTGATATTGCAAGAGGATTGGGCAAGTTCATTTATGCTGTGGGTACCAAGGCCAATTTTGACTATGGAGCTTATTTCTTTCAAGAAACTTTAAGTCATGCTCTGACATATGCTGTTGAAAAGCCAGTTGCTCTCCCCACTCTGCTATGCAATATCATTCTTGAGCAACACCCAGATATACTAAGGAGTACTGATGTTCCTTGTAAAAGGAAAGGGGTGTTGGTGATTGAGCAGAGGCTGCTGGATGGGACAAATGCTGCAGCAGGTGTTGGCACATCTGTCCAGACTGGTGTTCTTTCTAGGAAGCAGATGATTGCTGATTTGACTGAGACCAGCAGAGCTCTTGAGGCCAGGAAGCTGAAAATAGATCGTGTGATTGATGCACTCAAGGCTGAGGAAGCTGCTGATATGGCTGAGGGTGAGCTAGATGGACAAGAAGGAAAAGAGGCTAGTGAGTCTGAGGATGGTTCTGAAGATGTGATGGAGGACTCTGATGAAAGTTCTTCAATCTGATTTCTGATGTTTCCTTATATTTGTTTCTGATGTACTTTTGATTGATTTTCTTGGTGTTTCTTTTGGTGTTCTTTATGGGCAAGGCCCTGAATTTCTAGCACCTGTGTGTGCTCTATGGTCTGTAATAACTGCACACTGATATTCTCTATGCTCTGGTACACTATGATGTCCTATTCATAATGTTTGTCTAAATTGTGGCTAAAAAGGGGGGAGTAGTGTGTGTGTGTGACAAGTGTGTGGACAGATGTTCCCACATCTGGTGACTGTTTTTGTGCTAGTGTTCGTATGCTCGTATTGAGGGGGGAGTGTGAGTAATATGCATGTACCGAGGGGGGAGTAGTGAATATTCTTTCTCTATCTGGTGTGTGTATGTATGAATTCAGGGGGAGTGCGAGTGATATTATCTCTTGATCGCCTGAATGTTTGATGACAAATGTTGTGCCAAGTGTTATGGCACCTGACTATTGAGTCCACTATCTACTATGACTGAGAATTTATTTTTCTCAGATGTTTATGGGAATTTATTTTTCCTTGTGTTGTTCCATGAGGCTAGTTGTCTTTGTTCCGCTGTTGCATTGCCTCTGATGCTACTTATCTCTCTTGGAAGTAGTTTTACTATGTGTTACTTTCTTTCCTAGTTGTGTGATCATGTTGACTCGAAGGAAAGGTAATACTGTATCTCTCTATATACTGGTCTAATATTGTTTTAGCCAAAATTTGCCAAAGGGGGAGATTGTTGGGTTTTTGTATATTGGCTACATTTTGCAAAAACATATTTTAGCCAAGTGTTGAGACAAGTGTGCTGACCCCAAGTGTTGTGACAAATGTTGTGACACTTTGGAACAACACCTGACTCTGTTCTACGCGCGCCAGCTGGATGTTATTATTTTCTACTGAATCTTTTGAAGATCTGTTTGAAGAATTTGTTCAAGGTATCTTGCAGAAGAAGGCGCACGTGTTTAATGTGATTCAGAAGGCAGCTAAAACCCTAGTTTTATTTTCCAAAAGAATTATATTTTTGGAAAATATATTTTTGCGGTTTCAAAAATATAACTATTGTTTTCAAAAATATATCACTGCTGCCGCAATTCTAGAAGCCCTAATTTTGTCTTGAAGCCCAAGTCGTTCTACTACTATAAATACGAAGGCAAGCATATGGTTTCAAGTATCTAAAATCGTGTTCTTACAAAGCGTGTGTTTTAGGGATTTTAGAGTGTTAATTGTGAGCCTATCTTGTGTCTCATTGATGCAAGCTTAGGACCTGAGTGTTATTGAGTTGTAAGTGTGAACTTCTCCTAAGCTTTGAAGTACGGAGATTGTTCCATTGTGTTGTGTGGTTTACTCGCAAGCTTTTAAGCAAGAGTGAATCCTAGTTTCTTAGGAGTGTGTCTCCACCTGTTGTGATTGTGAAATTGAATAGCAGCGCTGTCTGTGTTGCTAAGGTGGGAATTGGGACGGGGTCTCATATCTAGGAGTTCCTAGGTAGAAGGGTCATTGGGTAGTGATTAAGTGAGAAGTTGTAAACGGGTGAGTTTAGCTTCGAAGTAATACTGCTGATAGTGGACTTCATTCCTGGATTGGTATCCCCCAGAGTAGGCTTTAGGCTAAACTGGGTTAACAACTCTCGTGTGTTATTTACTTTACTGTTTGTATCGTTTTATGTTATTTACTCTGTTTATAGACAAGTGTTGC
Source organism: Trifolium pratense (assembly GCF_020283565.1). Classification (NCBI taxonomy): domain Eukaryota; kingdom Viridiplantae; phylum Streptophyta; class Magnoliopsida; order Fabales; family Fabaceae; genus Trifolium; species Trifolium pratense. The sequence goes on along the minus strand of NC_060059.1, from coordinate 23,054,490 downwards.
CGCACCTGTGACAACATCTGTCTACAACAGACAAGTGTTGCTACATCTTGAGCAACACCTGTCCACTGTGTGCCAGGAATTTCACAACTGTCAAGCTGAGGTGGCAGAGTTTGTTAGAAGAAGCTTCTTCCACTTCTATTGTATATAAACAAAACTCTCTTTGTAATCTCTTTGATTCTATGAAATGAAAGAATGATAACAGAAAAATCTAACAAACTATCTCTATCAAATCTCAATATGGTATCACAGAGCCTTTAGGTTCCTCTTAACCGTTTCAATTCTGCGCTCGATCTTCTTCGTCTTCAACCATGGAAGAAGCTCCATCCATGGCGGAAACGGCACCGCATATCTCAGATTCAACAGCGAATCTACCTCCAACATCCAAAGAATCGACCAAAACTGGTTTGACACACTCTCTCACCATCAAACTCGATGAAAAGAACTATCTATTGTGGACTCAACAAGTTAACGGAGTCATCACCGCACACAATCTTCACCGATTTGTGGTTAATCCTCAGATCCCGCTTCAGTTCGATTCTTTGGAAGATCGTATTCAAGGTACTAACTCAACTGCATATCAGCAATGGCTTGTGAAGGATCAAACGCTCTTCACGTGGTTACTTTCCACACTCTCTGAAAGCGTTCTTCCGCGTGTACTGAGTTTGCAGGCACGCTCATGAGGTTTGGGATAAAATTCATAAGTATTTCAATTCAGTTCTCAAATCTCGTACAAGACAATTACGATCTGAGCTCAAGAACACCAAGAAACTCGCTAGGTCGATCAACGAGTATCTTCTTCGCATCAAAACGATTGTGAATTCACTAATCGCCGTCGGTGACAGTGTCTCTGAGCAAGAACAGGTTGATGCGATCTTGGAAGGGTTACCAGAAGAGTTTAACTCGTTTGTGATGATGGTGTATAGTAGGTTTGATTCACCTACAGTTGAAGATGTTGAAGCATTGCTTCTCCTTCAAGAAGCTCAATTTGAGAAGTTCAAGCAAGAACTCAGCAATCCTAGTGTTTCAGCCAATTGTGGCTCATGCTGATGCTCAGTCAAGTGATTCTGTCAATAATCAAGATCTACCAGAAACTGCATCTGAGCATTACAATGTCAATGTGCACCGAGGTCGTGGTAGAGGCAAAGGTAAAGGCAGAGGTCGTGGTCGCAATCAGCATCAAAGTCAAGGCAAAGTGGAATGCCAAATCTGCAGCAAATCTAATCATGATGCTATCAACTGCTGGTACAGGTATGATCCTCCTGCTATGAGGAATAACAGGCGTGGTAACAATGCAGGTCCTGCAGCTAGGCCTCAAAACTTTAATCCCTACATGCGTCCCTCAGCTCACCTTGCTATGCCTCAGTACTACGCACCAATGACTGATATGGATGCTATGTCGAGTGCCTCATGGTACCCCGACTCTGGTGCGTCTCATCACCTTACCTACAACCCTAACAACTTAGCTTATCGTACACCTTACACTGGCCATGAACAAGTCATGATGGGAAACGGCCAAGGTGTGTCAATTAAATCTCTCGGTCAATCTCAATTTTACTCTCCTAATGAACCTAATGTGCAATTAACACTCAATGAATTACTACATGTTCCTAATATCTCTAAGAATTTATTGTCTGTTAGCAAATTTGCTCAAGACAATCATGTTATATTTGAATTTCATCCTTACTGAAATTCTGGTACACAGTAGACAAGTGTTGTCCACGATGTGCCGACACTTGTCGCAACACTTGTCTTAGCAGTAAGAACAATAAAACAGAGCATTAAAAACATATACTGAAAAGCATAAACGACACACATAATTGTTAACCCAGTTCAGCCTAACAGCCTAATCTGGGGGATACCAATCCAGGAGGAAATTCACTATCAGCAGTATTAATTCGGAGCTAAACTCCCCCGTTTACAACTCCTCACTTAATCCCTACCCAATGCAACTTCTACCTAGGAACTCCTAGATATGAGACCCCGTCTCACTCCCCTCAACCTTACAACCAGTAAGGATTTCAATAACAACATAATGGAGACACTCTCCTTGACAAAGATGAAGACACACTTCAATAACATCACCACCTAGCCAACGACTAAGTTCACAATTTGGAGTTGCTTAAAAGCTTCCTCCAAATACAATACTCAACTCATTACCTATAGGTTTCTGAGTGAGGACATAGTGACCATCTCACAAGCCGAGTGGTTCACTTTACACCAACTCTCCTAGAGAGTGGCTTAAAGACACGAAACCCTTAAAAGACTACATCTTTGATATTCTATTTTAGCTTCAAGTTTCGGTGTATAATAAGGGTTAGCAGCACCCTTTATATAGCACAGCCTCGTGGGCTTTTCACAATGCTTCAGCTCCAAGAAATCTTCTAGATGCAAAATATATATTTTTACCAAATCTTTCTTTGCATCAAATATTCCTCCCATAAATATATTTGTTGTAAATATATTTTAAAATTAAATCTTCTAATCTTCTTGAAGCACAAAGATTTATTTGAAATAAATCTTTTATATTTTCTGCAGCAATCTTCACAAGATATATTTTTGAAAATAATAGTTCTATTTTTGAAACCGCAAAAATATATTTTCCAAAAATATAATTCCTTTGGAAAATAAAACTAGGGTTTAGCTGCCTCATGAATCACATTAAACACGTGCGCCTTCCTCTGTAAGAAACCTTGAAACAATTCTTCAAACAGATCTTCAAAAGATTGAGTAGAAAATAAAAACATCCAGCTGGCGCGCGCAGAACAGAGTCAGGTGTTGTTCCAAAGTGTCACAACATTTGTCACAACACTTGGGGTCAGCACACTTGTCTCAACACTTGGCTAAAATATGTTTTTGCAAAATGTAGCCAATCATACAAAAACCCAACAATCTCCCCCTTTGGCAAATTTTGGCTAAAACAATATTAGACCAGTATATAGAGAGATACAGTATTACCTTTCCTTCGAGTCAACATGATCACACAACTAGGAAAGAAAGTAACACATAATAAACAATACTTCCATGATAGTCAAGTAGCATCAGAGGCAATGCAATAGCAGGAATAACCACATATAGCCTCACAGAGCAGATAGAGAGAAATAAACTCTCATAGTGGATTCAAAGATAGGAGAAATAAACTCCTATAATCAGAGTACATCCATTCAACAAAAGATCACCAGGGAAAAATAAATTCCCACAAACATAAAACTAGGAAAAATAAATTCCCAGCCACCAGAGAATAAAGCCAAGATGTCTCAGCATCTGGCACCACACTTGTCACTTATTCATACTACCACTCCCCCTGAATTTATGCATGACAGAGCACAAGCATACAATGTAATCAACCATAGGAACTACAACATCCTTGTAATAGCAGAAGCATTCAATCAGAGTGATCAACGCTTAATGGTTGTTGTAGACACACATGTGTGCATTCATAAATAAGCATGTACAAGTTACCCATATTTCTATGAATGTAACTAACTAAGTCACCCATATTGCTATGAATGTGACCCAAATCACCCATATTTCTATGACTGTGATCCTAAGCATAAAAGTCATCCATATTTCTATGATTATGACTAAGCACGATGAATCATCCATATTTCTATGACTATGATTATGATCATGCCCTATGCTACAAATTTAAATGCTTTTTGGAATTCTTGCAACACATCACACAGAGCTGAAGGTAACATTTACTCCACTCAGACATAGGCCTAGAAGATTAACACATCGCAGAAAGAACCGCAACAACATACACACCAGATGTCAGCACATCTGTCCACACATCACGCAGATACCAGATGTCAGCACATCTGTCCACACATCACGCAGATACCAGATGTCAGCACATCTGTCCACACAGATAGATACCAGATGTCACAGATCACTACTCCCCCTTTTTTAGCCACAAATTCTGACAAATAAAGTCAGTGTGCATTAAACAAAAGAATAGAGGCAAAGAGGTACCATAGCAGTATCAGAAGTGCAAGTTACATAACAGAGAGAACTAAACTCTCACAAAAGAACCACATAGGGAGAAATAAACTCCCACATACTGAGAAAAATAAATTCTCACACATCAGATCAGGATGTCTAGACATCAGACATGACATCACACATCAGGAACATAACACTCCCACAACCATTAAACACACTATCATAGCATAAGCTATCAGAACACATTATCATGCTAGTCACACACTACTACTCCTCCTGAATAGCATTACTCCCCCTCAACACATGCATATATAGATAACTCACACTCCCCCTCAATACGAGCATAGAAGCATAAGAACATCAATACGAGCATAGAAACAGTCACCAGATGTGAGAACATCTGTCCACACACTTGTCACACACACACTACTCCCCCTTTTTAGTCATAATTTTGACAAACATCATACATATCAGAACATAGAGTAGCAGACAAACGCTTCAGAGTGCACACAATACAGACCATAATGCACACAGAGGTGCTAGAAATCCATGGCCTAGCCCACAAAAGATACGGAGAACAAAAGTAGTGGGAAGAGAACATGCGCACTTTCACCCACAATACCATGACCAAACTCCAACAGTATAGCATGAAGATCATAAGTAACAAGGCATAAACCTATACTATCTTCATCACATCAACCACATAGTGCACAGAGCTACTACAACCAAATATAACACCATGGGATACATAGTTCATCAGATATATATCAGAAGTGGAGGAACCATATCATATCCACCACATCAAACTCCATAGTCAACACTCATAAAATAGACATTTTCCCCTTGTTTCCACAACATGACAAGAGCATGAGAAACCATTGTTCTTGGAAACAACATGTACCAACCGGCAGAGAAAGCAATGTTAGGAACATGTGGTCCGACAAAAGAAATCTATAGTCAGAAGTCAAAGACACTCCCTTTTTGGCTTTGGAGTGCTTCTGATCTTTCAATCTCAAAGAGTTGTCTCATAATACTCTTAGAGATTACACCCATAAAGGTTATTGGTAGCTTCACCATAAACGTTGTAACTTGCTTCATAGTTAAAAATATACTTACCAAAAATCCAGCTTCTCATAGCATTATCTCTTTTAAAACATAAATTTCTATTTCTAGACATTTTCTTCAAAATGAATGAAACATTCTCTAAGAGGACAGAAAAGATGTCAACTTTCTTCCTGTCAAGTGACATGATGCCCAGAACATCATCCTCAATATTTGGCTCATAGTCAACCACATTCTGGCATTTGGGTGTCAGATGTTGTACACAATGTTGGAACACTTGAGATAACACGATGTTGAGACAGATGTTACAACATCTCGTACCAGAACAGATAAGTTATTCAACACATATGAGTATTATTCAATTTCAATCTCAAGAGACATATACCAAAAGCATCTTCAACAATAGATATATTGTCATCACATAAGAACATCAAACTAGAGGTTTCAGAAACAGGTCTGAAATAGTCACTTACCATAGTAGTAATCACCTTTGATCATCACATTATCGCATATGATCATAACATATCTGAACACATATAATACTTCTCAGCAGAATGCACATCCAAACAATCGTACCATGCTAGTTCTCTTTTTAGTCACACTTTGAGCAACAACTTTGGTCAAGTGGAAGATCATCAAGATCAGTTTCTTCTACCACATTCAAAACATCAATACTCCAAACCACCATTAGTTGATCTTCAACCTCATTAGATTGAGGACTCTCAGAACCATATAAGCATCAGTTTGGGGGATTGCAGAACAGGTTTCAACAACACTAACGGGTTGGTCCAGGATGTTTCAACATCCGATATGACATTAGACTTATGTTAGGTTCCTTTGGGGGACTCAACGACAAATTTAGTGAGGGATGACAAAGTGTCAGAACCAACAACCTTGGAAGATGACATATGCACAATTTCAACAACAATGTCATCAACAACAGCAACATTCATACTAGATCGACAGTTTGAGAGGTACATCTGACAGATGTTCCAACACTACCCACAACATTGGAACTGACAGAACCTTTAACATGAGTAATAAAATTTACCCAAGTAAATCTGGAGGAATCATCAACAACTACAAAGACATACTTCTTTCGACCAAGGTTGTCAACTTGCATAGGTTCATCAAATCAGCAATCATCTCTTTTCTTGTCATGAAGCCAGAATTTTCTTGCCAGATGTTGCAACATTATGTGGGACATTTGTCCCTTCAACTAGTCTATAGTGCAATGTGAGAGGAGATTCCCTCTTACAGACAACATCAGAGCTGATCAAAATTCTTGGATGCTGATCAAGAATAATACTACAAAATACATTGGAAATGTTGTTGGCATCTTCACATCCAAAGGCTTAGCATGCTTAGTAGTTTGAAAAATATAAGAGTCAAAATCCCATTTGGTCTTGGTACCAACAGTGTAGATAAGGTTACTCAAGCCTATAGCACTGTCAGAAAGCTCTACCTCAGCTTCAGGTTCTTCACTCCTGCCCAAAAACTTAATAATCACATCAGGTGAAAATTCAACACATCTACCCATGTCAAAAACCTTCATGAATTCTTTGCTCAAAGGATCATCACAGTCTTCAGTTTCCTGGCTTCAAGAGCTGTACTAGACTCAATCAAGTCAGTTATCATTTGCTGCCTAGTGAGAGCACCAGCTTTTGCTGGACAGATGTACCAACACCTGCTGCAACATTTGTCCCTGCAAGCAGCCTTTGCTCAATATTCAGCTTTCCTTTTCTTTTACAAGGGACATCAGTGTCCACAAGAATATTTGGATGTTGGTCAAGAACAATACCACACAGTAAAGTAGGAAATGCTATGGGTAGTTGTAGAGCAAAAGATTTAGCATGTTCTAAAGTGGCATAAAAGACATAAGCACCATAATCAAACCTGGCCTTAGTTCCAACAACATAAATGAACCTAGCCAATTCTTTGGCTACATTACTGGAATGAGTGGTAGGAACCCGATTAACAACAACAATCTTATTCAGAACTGCATATAAAGGAGATAGTTGAGATGCAGAAAGTTTCATTTGACAAGGCCATTGCTTCAGCCTATTCCCAGTGATTGTTCTACAAATATTATCTGTGACTTCCAGCTCAGCTACTTCCTCATTACTTCTTCCCAAAAATTTGTTGATTATAGAGGGTGAGAAGTGAACACACCTTCCTCTCACAAAAACCTGCCTATACTCAGGGTTTTTAGGATCATCACAATTGTCACCAACATTCACTACAAATCCCCTTACCAGCTTATCAAAACAGTCACCTAGATCAGACACTGTTCTCATCAGACCTTCATTCCTTTCACACTTCTTCTGAATGTGTCACCAAATGTAGCTACACTTGTCTCCCTTTCAAAGTCTGATTTACTAGAAGGGGGTTCTTTCTTTTCAGACTCTTTTTCTTCTCCCAGTAACAGATACATTATTACTCTTTGTCCTTGGTGGACCATAAAAAGGTTTCTTCCCAACAAATCTTGTCACCTTTCATGATTTAGATTTCTGGACAAGTGTATTGACAGTTGTCACATTTTTACCAGCCCTACTTCTGATTCTTCCTACAACATTAGCACTAGGTGTCTTATCTAGTGACTTGTTACCAGCCACTATATCATTCACAATGACAACATCAGGATCATCACCCACACTTTTGTCAACAGAAGGTTCTTTATCAGCAAACAAAGACCTAATACTCTCATCAGATTTAGAATAACCCATAACATTATTACCAGAGTTATTATCAGTCCTTACTACTACTGGAATTCTTTCTTGCTCAGTAGTATCCACCTGGTCAGGATTATCTTGATCATTCTTGCCTACACCAGTATCGGGTGCCACAAATGTATAAACATCTGGCACAACATTAGTCTCAAGAACAGTTTCCTTGATATACTCATCAATACAGTAACTATTGACCTTAGTAGAAGTATCAACAGCAGAATTAACATTTGCCGAAGAATTTAAATCATATTTCCCTTGATTAGCGTGCACCAGACAATGGAGAAAGAGATACAAGACATACCTTCTTTCACTTCAACAAAAACACACACCAGAGGCATGCAGCAGCGTAATTGGGTTCACCGAGCCCACATAGCACATTGACAGACAGATATAAATTCTCACAAAAGAACATATTAGATCGGGATGACTAGATTCATAGCATAACACATCCACAAACATTACGACAAAGACTAGCACTCTACTAATCAGAGCATGAGCTGCAAGATCACCAACAGGCTAACTATCCTCAAGATTTTTAGACACAATCTTCATACTCTCATCAGATTGAGAATTCACAACACAGTGATCAGCAGAATTATTACCAGTCATAATTACTTTTGTAGTATTCTCTTTCTTAGTAGTATTCATCTGGTAAGAAATATCTGAAACATTATGATCTATTATAGTTTCAGGTGCTGCAGATGTATCAAAATATGTGGCAGTTGCAGGTGCCACAAATGTACCTACACTTGGTACAACATTTGTCTCAGGGATAGTTTCCTTGAGAGTTTCACCAACACAATCGCTTGTGGCCTTAGTGGAAGCACCAAAGTCACAATTAACAACAGCAGGGGGACACAAGAGGATCAACCATCAGTAGTTGATTAACCTTCAATACCAGATCATCCACACATGTTTGAACAACACTCTAACCCTTTTACTTAACAAGGACACATCTTGTCCTTGCAGAACCACACTCTGTATCATGACCTTTTGAATAGGCAAGATGTCATGCTTAATAGGTGTGAAGTCACTCACAAACTCCAAAACTTCTTAGTTTGCTTAAAAGCTTGACTAAGATTTTGATTATCAGCCCTTTTCTCGAGTGACTTGCAGTAGATAACCAAAGACAATTATCAGACCTCAGTATCTGACAATATTTTGCTGCCCTTACATCCACTACTAGTGGAATCAATAGTCATGCATTGCTAGAGCATACTATTAAAGAAAGATCAGAACCTCCACATTCTGATTCACATAGGCAGATAAGCTTCTTCTGACCATACAACTTTAGCACTCCTATGCATAATTCCAAGCACCTTACATGCCCAACTGTCATCCAACACGATTCTGCATAATCTGCAGGTCAGATGTACCAACATCTGGGAGCACATCAGTCCCCTTCTCAGGTACCATAATAATAGATCCTTTATCAAGCTTACACAGGAAAAGCAAAACACACATCTGCACTACCACTTACTTGGATCAGAAATAAACTCACCCAAGAAGTCAACCATAAGTTTCTAGTGTCAAAATAAATCCAACAAGATTCTGCATACTGCTGGTCAGATGTAGCAACATCTGGGACGACATCAGTCCCCTTCTCAAGGAACACACCAAGAGATCCTTTATCAAAGCCACTGGAGGTTGGCTTTTAGGGTTAGAAGCAAAAATAAATTGCTCACAACTTCGTTCTGATCTCTCTTCAACAAACTCCTATATGAGTGCCTTTATGAGTGGACTTGAGATCACCCTCAAGTATCGTTGGCATCTCCAACAAGTTAGTTGAACCTCACCAGAGGAGAATAGAGTGTAGCACACTCAAAACCACCAGGACTTTTCCCATCATATATGTATGCAGCGGAATTCAAACCAGAAAACTCCTCAACAAACTTCAGGCACACCATAATGACCTTTGCACAAACTCCACACTTCAGGTGCAACAGGTTAACATAGGTTTGAAAATAAATCAAACCATACAGAAACTCAAACATCAAAGCTATACACCGTGCCATGAATAGTCCATCCTCCACTTCTAGGGACCATTCAAACAAATATGAACTTCTTCAAGTCCAAACAACTTTTCAGTATTTCTTACTTGTTCATAACCAGAAAGTATCTTCCCTAGGATCTCACCCAGATACAGAACAGGATGCCTGCTCTGATACCAATTGAAATTCTGGTACACAGTAGACAAGTGTTGTCCACGATGTGCCGACACTTGTCGCAACACTTGTCTTAGCAGTAAGAACAATAAAACAGAGCATTAAAAACATATACTGAAAAGCATAAACGACACACATAATTGTTAACCCAGTTCAGCCTAACAGCCTAATCTGGGGGATACCAATCCAGGAGGAAATTCACTATCAGCAGTATTAATTCGGAGCTAAACTCCCCCGTTTACAACTCCTCACTTAATCCCTACCCAATGCAACTTCTACCTAGGAACTCCTAGATATGAGACCCCGTCTCACTCCCCTCAACCTTACAACCAGTAAGGATTTCAATAACAACATAATGGAGACACTCTCCTTGACAAAGATGAAGACACACTTCAATAACATCACCACCTAGCCAACGACTAAGTTCACAATTTGGAGTTGCTTAAAAGCTTCCTCCAAATACAATACTCAACTCATTACCTATAGGTTTCTGAGTGAGGACATAGTGACCATCTCACAAGCCGAGTGGTTCACTTTACACCAACTCTCCTAGAGAGTGGCTTAAAGACACGAAACCCTTAAAAGACTACATCTTTGATATTCTATTTTAGCTTCAAGTTTCGGTGTATAATAAGGGTTAGCAGCACCCTTTATATAGCACAGCCTCGTGGGCTTTTCACAATGCTTCAGCTCCAAGAAATCTTCTAGATGCAAAATATATATTTTTACCAAATCTTTCTTTGCATCAAATATTCCTCCCATAAATATATTTGTTGTAAATATATTTTAAAATTAAATCTTCTAATCTTCTTGAAGCACAAAGATTTATTTGAAATAAATCTTTTATATTTTCTGCAGCAATCTTCACAAGATATATTTTTGAAAATAATAGTTCTATTTTTGAAACCGCAAAAATATATTTTCCAAAAATATAATTCCTTTGGAAAATAAAACTAGGGTTTAGCTGCCTCATGAATCACATTAAACACGTGCGCCTTCCTCTGTAAGAAACCTTGAAACAATTCTTCAAACAGATCTTCAAAAGATTGAGTAGAAAATAAAAACATCCAGCTGGCGCGCGCAGAACAGAGTCAGGTGTTGTTCCAAAGTGTCACAACATTTGTCACAACACTTGGGGTCAGCACACTTGTCTCAACACTTGGCTAAAATATGTTTTTGCAAAATGTAGCCAATCATACAAAAACCCAACACTTACAAATGCTTTGTGAAATCTCAGGGTACTAGGCAAGTTCTGCTTGAAGGCACGGTAGGTTCTGATGGTCTCTACCAATTCAAGCCCTTCAAGTTCGTTTCCAACTCTGCTACTGATTCAAATAGTTCTAAGTCTAGTTCAGTTTCCAATTGTAAGCATTCTGTTTCTGCTTGTAATAATCCTGTTAGTTGTAACAATGTCATGTCCATTATTACTCCTAGCAATGAATTTCATAAGTGGCACTTAAGGTTGGGACATGCACACACCAGTGCAGTTAGGTCAATCTTACAACTTTGTAATATTCCTTACTCAAATAAATTTGAATCTTCTGCTTGTACCTACTGTTGTATGGGTAAATCTCATAGGTTATATGCACCTACATCGACTACTGTCTATGCGAAACCATTTGAAGTTGTTCATTGTGACTTGTGGGGTCCTGCACCCTTTTCCTCTTATTATGGATATAATTACTACATCTCATTTGTTGACACTTACACCAAATACACTTGGATATACTTTCTGAAAGCTAAATCTGATGCCTTAAAAGCCTTCACACAATTCCTTGCACTTGTTCAAAATCAATTTTGTGCCAACATTAAAGCTTTACAATCAGATTGGGGTGGGGAATTTAGACCATTCACTGAACAACTAAACACACTAGGCATTCATCACAGAGTCACTTGTCCTCATACCTCCCATCAAAATGGCACTGTTGAACGTAAGCATAGACAAATTGTAGAAACTGGTCTTACTTTACTGTCTCATGCTTCCATACCTTTGAAATTCTGGGATCATAGTTTTACCCAAGCTGTTTATCTTATAAACAGGGTACCCTCCAGTGCTATTCCCCAATTCAATTCACCATATCATGCTTTATATAAGTCCCAACCTGACTACACTCAAGTCAAGGTCTTTGGTTGTCTATGTTTTCCTCACTTGAGACCCTATAACAAGCACAAACTTCAATTCAGATCTAGCCCATGTGTGTACTTAGGTGTGTCTCCTCAACATAAAGGGCACAAGTGTCTAGATGCTGAAGGCAGAATTTATGTATCAAAAGATGTTGTTTTTCATGAATTCAAATTTCCATATGTGTCCCTGTTTCCATCATCTGAAATTGATAGTAATTCATTGGGTTCCCCTGCACAGTTAGCCTTTCCACATCAAATTGACATCACTTCCAATACACATAACTCAAACTCTGCATCCACCAACTCTTCACCTCAAATTTTACCCACCACTGCCTCCCCATTGACAATCCCTCAAATTAATGACATCATCTCTCAACCAGTCACCACCTCTCCACCTGTATCACCCCCTCTACCACAAGTTGCAACCTTTCCACCTGCCATCTCCAATCACAATGATCACCCCATGATCACTCGGGGGAAAACTGGTAATCTCAAGCCCAAGGTGTTCCTCTCGGCAATTGAACCACAGAATGTAAGAAGTGCTATGACTGACCCTAAATGGTTGCAGGCCATGCAAATTGAATATAAAGCACTCATGGACAATCACACTTGGTCCCTGGTACCTCTACCGCCTCATAGAAAGGCCATTGGCTGCAAGTGGATTTTCAGAGTGAAAGAAAATCCTGATGGCACAGTTAATAAATACAAAGCTCGGTTGGTTGCTAAGGGATTTTTACAAACTGCTGGGTTTGACTTCACCGAGACATTCTCACCCGTGGTTAAACCTATCACAATCAGAATTATTCTCACATTGGCAGTGACATACAAGTGGCAGGTTCAACAAATAGACATTAACAATGCATTTCTAAATGGTTATCTCCAAGAAGAAGTGTACATGACTCAGCCCGCAGGATTTGAATCCTCAGATAAAACTCTTGTTTGTAAGCTGCACAAGTCCTTGTATGGTCTCAAACAAGCCCCTAGGGCTTGGTATGAGAGGTTAACTCAAGTTTTACTCAAAATGGGTTTTACAAAAAGCAAGTGTGATCCCTCTTTATTGGTACACAGTCAACAGGGCACCTGCACATATGTCTTGATTTATGTGGACGATATTCTAATCACAGGGTCTGCTCCTCACCTTATTCAGGATTTAATTCACAAGTTGCATGCTCAGTTTGCGCTAAAACAGCTGGGAGAAGTTGATTACTTCCTTGGTATTGAGGTTCATCACCTACCGTCTGGAGCTTTACTATTAAATCAAGCTAAGTATGTGAGGGATTTGCTGTGTAAAACCAAGATGGACAACTCTAAACCAATTGGTTCACCCATGGTGAGTAATTGCAAGTTAAGTAAATTTGGTAATGACACTATGAGTGATCCCACCTTATATCGATCCACTGTTGGGGCACTTCAATATGCCACACTCACCAGGCCTGACATTGCCTTTAGTGTGAACAAAGTGTGCCAATTTATGTCTAATCCACTTGAGTCTCACTGGAAAGCTGTTAAGCGAATACTTCGATATCTCAAAGGAACACTTCATCATGGATTACTCATTGCTCCTTCATCCTGTGGTCCTCCTTATTCTCTCAGAGCCTATAGTGACGCTGACTGGGCTGCCGACCAAGATGATAGACGATCCACATCAGGGTCGTGTATTTACTTTGGCCCAAATCTTGTTGCGTGGGGTTCCAAAAAGCAACCACTGGTAGGACGCTCTAGCACGGAGGCAGAATATCGCAGCATGGCCAATACCACTGCAGAGCTCATCTGGATTCAATCCTTACTGCATGAGCTACAGGTTCCCTATCACACTCCAACGCTCCTTTGTGACAACTTAAGTGCTGTTTCCTTGTCTCACAATCCCGTCCTTCACTCCCGGACCAAGCACATTGAGCTTGATCTTCATTTTGTTCGTGAGAAAGTGCTAGCAAAGCATCTCCATGTCCTTCATGTGCCTGCTACGGATCAGCTTGCAGATCCTCTTACCAAGCCACTCTCACCTACAAACTATGCTACTATCAGAGCCAAACTAAAGGTGTTTTCATGTAATCAACCTCCTTGAGTTTGTAGGGGGGATATTAGAGTATAGCTTAGCTGGCTTAGTAAAAGTGCCACGTAGAATTTATTCAGTTACAACTGTCAAGCTGAGGTGGCAGAGTTTGTTAGAAGAAGCTTCTTCCACTTCTATTGTATATAAACAAAACTCTCTTTGTAATCTCTTTGATTCTATGAAATGAAAGAATGATAACAGAAAAATCTAACAAACTATCTCTATCAAATCTCAATAAGGATAATTCATTGATTATACTCATCTTTTTTCATCAACTCCATGTGCTCATGCTTCCTGTTTATAATTATTTCTAATCGTAATTTGGAATTTACTCGGTTTTAGTTAAATTATACATAGATTTTATTGACACAGTTATATGGTAACATTGGTATGAGACATAGTGAAAAGAGAAATGTGTTGTGATTCCTGATAACGTTTGCATATTAATTAGGTGATTGAGCCTAAAAACTTTATTTACTAGTGACATTCCCGCCAACCAATAACTGAAGCAACTTAATTTGAATAAATCGAGAGGACTAAAACATGATGGTGCACATGTTTGGTTCTGAAAAAGGGAATCACCACATGTTTTCCATGTGCATCCATCCACATCATTCCAAATGTACCTGCATGAACACTAGCCCTGCATTTCTAGTTTCTATCATTGACAAATTGATGTGTGAAATGAAAGTAACAAAGCCATCAGAGATGTATGTTGGGTCAAAGTATATATCATAAAGTGAACTTGCTGACATGGGATAAGGAGAAAACTGATAAAAACACACAAGATATAGCTATGGTCTCATGTCAGCTATTGAGAGGACTAAAAAAATAAGAGGTAAGGAAAGGGGGAAGGGATCGTCAATCAAAGAAATCAGAAACTTGTCTTGATCTTAGACAATTCACCACCCTTTAACCTGCAATCAATCAAAATATGGTTAGAATATAATTAATATTGACCGTATTATACAAATTAAGAAATATAATTAAAGTTGTATGGAAAAGAGAAATTACGAGTTAATGTTGACCACTCACCCATATGAAAGATCTATATGCAGAATCCGAGGGTAGTATCTGTCAATCTTAATCTCTAATGATCCTAGAATCACTTGATCTTCTTCTAGATCAATTGGATCCTCACAATCTAGCAACGTCTGCATAATACAATAGTCCAAATACATATATTAATAAGTTATTACATATATCAATTATCAAGGTAATCAAGATATTATTGAGTCGACTTAATTTCCTATAATGGTTTTAAAGGGCTTCCTATTAATATTGTTCCTTTATGTTGTGCTCTTTCACTAAACTGGTCTTAAATTGCCACAAGGTGCATATCTTAGTTCACAAACAAAATGTTTTTCTAAATAGTACAACAACCAACTTACATGCGTGACACATTAAAACACATTCTTTTATGTCAAACACCATAAATAAAGCATAGTTAACTTAACATTTACACACAGATTAATATTCAATTTTTGTCAAAAGACAACTCATGTTAATTATTGCACTACCTTGAGATGTTTAAAATTTTAAACTTTAAGGAAAGACTCAATATACTATTTAAGTTAAAAAAACCTGCTTAACAGTCACAAATAGGATTTTAAAAAACATTAAAATTGGAATTTCCCAATATAAGAATAATAAAATAAATGTAGTACGGAGACTTAACTAACAAGGGAAGACCTTCCTAAATGGAGGTATATGGCAATAAGAAAGGTAGTAAGACCACACTACTTTGCTAGCCTAGGGCTTCCTAAGAATCTGAACTACTGAACTTGTGAGAATAGTGACTTAAAAATAATGTGGGAAAGTGCAGGACAATTTAGATCAAGCATCATGATGAGATGCTTTTGATAGTCTGTGACTATCTCAGTTAGAGAAATCAATATTTTTTAAGGGTTAACCTTGCAAGATTCTTTCACACCTTTCAAGTTTAGTGAACCTAAGGTGTTGGAGTACACTTGAACTCAGACAATCTTTAGCTTGTTTGGAATAAGCACTTTGGGTTAAAAAGACTCAGAATTTAATAACCAATTTGACTGAAGAAAAATCAATTCCAAACTAAAGAAAAGGAATTCGTGGTTCATACATAGTCATATGACTACTAAGGCTCCATCACATAGCTAGCAAGTATTTTTTAGGACATAGAGGGTGCATCACTTTGAGTAATTTATTTTTATAGCATAAAAATTAAAATTAAAATTAGCACCTGCTGCCAATGTGTCGATGGTGCACTAGGAGCAGTAGATAGAATGGGTGCTCCAGGCATGACTCGTGGTAGCCGGGAAAATCTAGTATCAAACCAAAGTGCAAACCCATGTAGTGGTGCTGGTGAAACATTAATAAAAAAATCAATAAATACCATGAGAAAGTCTCGAAACTCGAAATAAGACATAAGCAAAAGAAGAGTAGCATAAGAAAGTTACCACTCCTATATGAGTGGAACTCAAAAGCTGTGCTGATAGAATCCAAATCAGAACTACTAATCGAGTGCATGTCTACCTCTATCACCTGTAAAAAATAAAAAATCAAAGGAAAACTAAAACACACCACCACCGTAGAGAGGAATACATCCAGAGACAGCAAGAGACGAACTTATATAATAATGACCGTGATCAAGTTAGAAAATTGTAATGTAAGTCCCAATTTTCTAATTTATTAACTAATTAACACATATCAATACTTTTAAAACTAGCATATTTGCTGAAGAAAAATGAATAAAAATGTATAACACTAATTTTAAAAGTAACATCTCACGCGTAATTCTTATTTACCGTGTCATATAATAATGACAATGATAAGTCAAAAAATTTTAATATCAATCATTATTTTCTAATTTATTAACCAATTAACACATATGAATAATACTTTTAAAGCAAAGCATATCAGCTGAAAAAAATAAATAAAGACATATAACACTACTTTCAAAACTAACAACTCACCTGATGAGGGTCTGCCAAAAGACTGGCCAGCTCAACTGTCTCTACTTTAGGACTACTACAGAAACAAGTCTTCGCCGATGGAATTAAAACAGACACTGCAAAAAATAATATGAATAATTAGTTAATAACAATTCCAAACCTTTTAAATAAATAGAGTATTGTGAAACAAAAATATGTAAATATTGTCAAAATTAGTTAAATAGTTGTACTTACTGTTAATTCCATCGACATTGGACCAAAAGCCAATGTTACTGTAATATCTGTCCCTATCAGAGAAAGGAGCCATATACAACTGCATAATAAATTATATCAAAATAAATCTCAAGATTAAACAAGACATATAATATGAAAAAACTTGGGCCAAATTATACATTTGGCCCCTTAACTTATTGTGTTTTCATTTTGGTCCCTTAGCTATTTTTTGTTGCATTTTAATCCCTTAAGTTTACTTTCGTCAATCAAATTGATCCTTACCATTAGTTTTGTTATAGTTCCAACATTGTTGAATGGTGAAGAAAGCTTGAATGAAGAGAGAGAAAAGAGATTTGTAACAACCTCGTAACTGATTTTAGAATATTCTACACAACGATACAATACAAGGTGATACAAGTATTTATAGTTATTTGAATCATATGCACTCCTAAGTGCTAGCTGTCTATTGTTAGGATCAATGTAGTCAGGGTCGAGTGTTGGGTCGTAGGGTCGCAGGACTTTACGTGCTCCGGTTGGCCACCCGTGCTTAGACTCTATCAAGGGTCGTTTTTGTGCCTCGCCGTGGTCAGGAACGAGTTCCTGTTGCAGGGTCATTTCCAAAAACGTGCTGGGCCGATTTGTTATTCAAAGGAATTGGGCTTTTTGAATCGGGTCGGGTTATTTCATAATCCAGAAAATCTTTTAACCCTAAGAAATAAAGCACGCTTTTTCACTTCGTTTTTCACCATCAATGAACTGCTCAAGCCAGATACAAACATTCCTAATCTGAGGCCATATAGGTACCCATATTACCAAAAAAAATAAGATAGAGAAGATTGTCAAAGAGATGATGCAAGCTGGCATCATAAGGCACAGTACCAGCCCATTTTCCAGTCCAATTTTTCGAGTGAAAAAGAAAGATGGAGGGTGGTGATTCTGCACTGATTACAGAGCCTTGAACAAGGTAACTATCCCAAATAAATTCCCCATCCCAGTTATAGATGATCTGTTGGATGAACTAGGTGGTGCAGTGAATTTTTCGAAGTTGGATCTTAAGTTTGAGTACCATCAAATTAGGATGAGGGTATTGCCAAAACAGCCTTTAGAACTCATGAAGGTCACTATGAGTATTTGGTGATGCCTTTTGGCCTTACTAATGCTCCTTCAACCTTCCAAGCTTTGATGAATGAAGTGTTCATACCTTATTTGAGAAATTTTGTTTTGGTGTTTTTTGATGATATTCTAATATATAGTGCCAACAAAGAGGATCATGTGAAGCATTTGAAAGAAATTACAAGTTCTGCACACTCACAAACTGTTTGCCAATAAAAAGAAGTGTTCCTTTGGTCAAGCAGAAGTTGAGTATTTGGGCCATTTAATTTCTGGTAGAGGGGTATCAGCTGATCCCAAGAGGATTGAAGATATGTTGAGATGGCCTATCCCTAAGGAACTTAAGAGTTTGAGGGGATTTTTAGGCTTAACTGGATATTATAGGAAGTTTGTCAGAAATTATAACAAGATAGCGTGGCCATTAACTCAGTTATTGAAGGACAATTTTAAATGGGGTGAAGAAGCTCAACTGGCCTTTGACAAGCCGAAGCAGTCCATGACCACTATTCCAGTACTAGCCATGCCTGATTTTAGTAAGGAATTTATTGTGGAGACTGATGCATCAGGTAAGGGAATTGGGGCAGTACTGATGCAAGATGGCAGACCCATAGCTTATATGAGTCCAACCTTATCTGACAGAACACAACAGAAGTCAGTTTATGAAAGGGAGCTGATAGCAATAGTGGTGGCAGTGTAGAAATGGAAATCATATTTACTTGGAAGGCATTTTCAAATTCACACTGATCATAAGAGTTTGAAATATATTATTGAGCAGAGGAGCATGGAGGAAGACCAGCAGAAGTGGATTGCAAAGTTATTAGGCTTTGACTTTAAGTACAAACCAGGGAAAGAGAACAATGTGGTTGATGCTTTATCCAGACAGATGCAGTACCATACCATCACAACAGTACAATGTGAGGCTTGGGAAGGTTTAGAAGAGGAAGTGCAACAAGATGATAAACTGAAGGGATAATACAAGCCTTGATTGCAGACCCTATCAGTCATCCTGGATTTCAATTAAAAGGTTGAAGATTATATCATGATGGTAGAGTAGTGATTTGATGAAAACCATATGACTAATAATGAATCCAATGATTATCACATTTATCCTACAACTAGTGGGCCCAAGTTATGGAGAGTGTATTCTAGAAGGGGCAAAAGGAGTAATTAGAAAGTATATTCTGTTATGAGTTGTCAGAGAGAGAAGATTGTAAGGATTGTATCCGTTTCACAATATAAGGAAAGGTAGAGGGGTTGAGAGGATTACCTTGGTAGAATTTATCTGTTAGCTATGAGTAGGAGGCTTTAGCCACCTATAGGAGCCTTTGCTCTGTGTCAGAATCAGGGTCATTTCCCTCTCTGTAATTTCCATTTTTCATTGAAATCAATAAACAATCACTCTGTTCTGCTCTGTTTTGATTTTATTTAATTTTTACTGCTTGAACATTGTTGGATTTCCAACATGATTCCTAAGCAATCTTCTAGAATTGCTTGGTTATTACATGAATTTCATGATACATCTCCTAGTGGACATTCTGGATATCTGAGAACTTATAAAGCATAGTGTATTGGGAAGGCATGAGGAAAAGAATTCAAGACTATGTACAAGCTTGTGAGACATGTCAGAGAAACAAGTACCAGACACCAAGCCCAGGGGGACTTTTGCAACCCTTATCCACCCTACACAGGTTTGGTCAGACATTTCCATGGATTTTATCGGAGGACTTCCTAAGGTACATGGTATTGATACTATTATGGTAGTGGTAGACAGATTTGACTAAATATGCTCACTTCATTCCAGTGAGCCATCCTTATACTGCTAAGGAAGTAGCTGAGATCTTTATTAAAGAAGTTGTGAAATTGCATGGATTTCCAAAATCCAGTGTCAGACAGAGACAGTTTTCTTGAGTACATTATGGGCAGAATTATTTAAACAGGCAGGTACAAAATTGAAGTACATTTTGCAAATTCTTTTAAGCTTGTAGTACTGAATATCAAAAAAGAAAATGAAAGAGATGAAGAAATTCAAGAATCCTAATTTTAGAGAAGAATGAGAAAGAGATTTAATGTTCAACTAACTCCTAAATGCAACTTTGGCACAAGTTAACGTTTTTGCTAGAAACTAACAGAAAAGGACCAATTTAACTTATAGAAATAAACTTAGGGGACTAAAATGAAACAAAAAGTAGTTATGACCAAAGTGAAAACATAGGGTTAATGGCTTTTTACCCCCCCTGCAAAATAGCCGAATTTTGCTTTACCCCCCCGCAAATTTTTTTTTTCCCGATTACCCCCCTGCAAAATCAAGATTCCATCATTTACCCTCCTCAGTGCCACTTGTATTTGGAATCTTCATTGTTGGCTGACGTGGCAGGCCTAGGTGGCACGTGACTGGACAAAACTGATTATGTGGCATGCTTACATGACATTTAATTATTTTTGATTTTTTTTTTGACAAAATTTTTGAATTTTTTTTAAACACAAATTTTTTTTCTATTTTTCCTTTTCTTTTTTCATCTTCATCCCCTACAAAGGTTAATTCCTAAGACTCTAATATTTCATTTAAATTATTAATTAAAACAAACAAAAATGAAAAAAATAAAATAAACACCAGACCACCATTAATTCCTTCATCTTCTTGTTCCTAATCTTCTTCAATGTTTCACCCCACCAACACGTTGGTAAAATTGGAAAAAGTTATAAACACCAGACATGGGTTGTGTGAATGAGGCAAGACACTGAATTGTTCTTGATGATACCTTCAAAGGTTTTAGTAGAAATTATTTTCTTTGTAATCCATACATAAGATCTTTGAAAACAAAACCCCAATTTCTTTTCCTAACATGGGTTTTTGCACCCCAATTTCACTCCGAACTCACATTCTCTGCAAATCCGGAAAGGATGAGTTGATGAGGGAAGGGTGAACTCACACATTGAACAACAGAGGAGAGGGAGAAGTGTGTTTAAGGATTCATGCATTGAGTTTCTATTTTTGAGGAACATGTGTTGTTGAATGATTAGAATTTTTTTTCCAGATCTAGAATTGTTGGGGTTTGTTGATTTAGGATTTGTTTGTCATCTTCATTATCATGTTTTTGAGTTTTGTTGATTTCATCTTGGGATTTTTTAATTTTGTTTATAATTTTGAGTTGTTGCTTTGATGAGTTGATAGAAGTTGTTGATGTTGTTGTTGGGAAAGGGATGAGCATGGTGAAGAAGTTGTTTTTCTGGATTTTATTGATGATGTTGTAGGGATGAAGATAAAAAAAGAAAAGAAAAATAGAAAATAATTTTGTGTTTAAAAAAAAATTCAAAAATAATTAAATGCCATTTCAGCATGCCACATAATCAGTTTTGTCCAGTCACGTGCCACCTAGGCCTACCACATCAGCAAACAATGAAGATTCCAAATCCAAGTGGCACTGAGGGGGATAAATGATGGAATCTTGATTTTGCAGGGGGGTAAAAAGCCATTAAGGAACTTAATATGTAATTTAGCCAAAAAATTTAAGGAGTTTACCGATGCAGAGCTAGGAAGCAGTAATCCTCCAACCGCAAGCCAACGATCTCTGGCTGAAATGACCGTTGGAAGCATGTTCTATAACAAAAAAATAAAATATTAATAACAGTGAATTTTAAAATTGTCGTCCAATTTTCAATCATAATAATTTTAATAAATACCTCTTGGAACAACATGTTGCCCATCCACTCAGATATAATCACATCTACTTGTTCCTCTATTGTTGCATCCTACATAAACAATTCTCCAATTAATCCCAAGCAATACTTACATTTTAGCTTCAGTGCTGTAATAAAAAAATAAGGTACATCTTGTTTTCCTCATATTTTACCAACCACACCATACAAGTAAATGGAACCATTAATCTGCTTATTCAATCCGCTCGATTTTTTACAAAATATAAAGAAACAATGACCTCCAAAAAATGACAGCATATTATTTTCAAGATTCTCTCTTTTTTGCCTTTATTCACCAAAATACATGCTCTCAACAAATGAAGTATTTAGCATTCAATGTACCAAAAAAAAAGTGTTTAGCTTTCATATAAATTTTATTCTTCTAATTTATATTCTAACTATCAGCAACACAAATGCATCTAAAAGTATTCATACTGAAGATCTGACCCTGAGAAACTTAGTATAACACAGTCTATATGCTAAAGCTCCATTAATAAAGTATAAAATTTGAAACCAACATTTTAAGCTGATTTTTCTTATTCTTCTTCCCAAATCGCGATCTGTTTCTATGGCAGTACATAAATTACATGAAGATATAAAATGATGTGAAGGAAGGTGCAGCGACGGCTGTGAGAGGATGAGTGGTTGATTTTTGGCGTGATGATTGGATAAGGTGCATCGAACTATCACCGTTCAGCGGCGGCGGGAGTGTTCTCCATCTTCTCTTTAATTTCATTAGAAAAACATTTATTTTTTATTTTATTTTTTGATCGGTGGTGTTTTATTTTTCTGAGAAAAAGGGGAAGATGGATGAGAGTTGTTTTACAAAGAAAGGAAGAGGCATCATAAAGATGTGATGTTTGAAGGTAGTGCAGACAAAACTCAGGGGACTATGGATGTGAGAGAGAAAGAAAAAGATTCATTATGAAAGATACACCATAAAATAGTGAACTTTTTGATAGTTGAAGGAGTACGTAACAAATAATGTTTAGCTTTAGTGTGTTTCAGTTGAAGGAGAAAGTCACATGAGAGAAAGTTAAAAGAGAAGGTAACTTTTGGCTTCTTAGAATTGAAGTTACGTAAAAATAAATCAGTAGAGAAATACACTGTTAAGAAAAAATAGGAGAGAGAGAGAGAGAGAGAGAGAGAGAGAGAGAGAGAAAATTGAATTGATTCATCAATGAATTTTAGAAATCCCACAAAAAAATGCATTAAATACTCAACTTATCCTGTGCAAAGTTGCACAGGTTAGAAAAACCCTAGTTATAAATTACAAAATTCATTAAAAACAGAGAGATATGAAAAATAATTGTATGCTGCAATTAACATTGGAAAAAAAAAAGATGGAATATTGAAGTAATTGGAAAGATGAAATAAAAAAATTGAAAATATAAAGGAAGATTGACTTTTTTATTAAAAAATACTTTACCTCAACTTTGCAATGCAACACCTTTATAACATCAGACAATCCATTGACTTTTACAATGGTTTCAGCATGTAGAGCCATCCCAGACGCCTCAATGGCATAAACCTGCCAATTATCAGAATAAATTATCACACGGAAATCATTGAAAGAATCCCACTTTCTTATAAGACATCTATACCTTCCTAGCTCCAGCCCTTGCACACAAAATCGACAAAATACCCGTGCCACAGCCGACATCAACAATAACCTGAACAAAAAGAAAAAAAATGAGACAAAAATAAAGTAAAAGCTTTTAGCAACAAGCATATTTTGAAGGTAGATTCTAGGGTGAGGGTTCAATTAAGTCCCTCATCGGAAAAATAGAGTAAACTTACTTTTCCTTCAATTAAGTCCCTCAATGGAAAAATAGAGTAAGCTTTTAGCAAAAATAGAGTAAACTTACTTTTCCTTCTATGTCCTTCTGATGGTAAGATATGGCCGATTTGTAGGCCACCATCCTAGGGGTATCCTAAAAAAGATCAATGTCTAATTAGTAAATATAAAAAAAAAATCATATAAATATTTCTAATTAGTAATGAGCTGGGTACATGCAGCAAAAAGATCAATATCCCTACTCATCCTAACAATCTGGACAGCATATAAATCAATGTCTAATTCTTTTTATCAATGTCTCTATCGTAAAGGCCTAAAGAACTATGAACTACTAAAAGGCACGTCATATCATCGTTGAAGTTTCAAATGATTTTTGAGTATCAATTCATGATGGATCACCTATCAATGTGGTTCACTCTAGAGTTTGCCATGAAATCAATTCACTGACTATATTAAAATGTTCAACTATCAAGGATTAGATCCTCTCCTATGTAGAAGTAACAGAATATGGTACCATAGGAGAGAATTTAGATAATTCTCAGCATCAAAAAGTTAAAATGCCGACTTATAAGCTCCACTGATGCATCCTCATAAATAGTATTTCACTCTTTACCTTTTTTTTGGTTTAATTTCTTCATACCAATTTTCCAAAACAGTGCAGTTCTCAAAAGGTTTGGCCGACAACATGTCAAATACACCATGGAATCTTGCTCATGAAGAAATATAAATTAACCTTTCTCTAAGCCTCTAAGAAACAAACCTATTCAAGGATTTCTTTTTAAAACTTTTGTAAAAGCTTATTGTACCATCTTTTTCTAAAAGCAACCAAACAATCCATGATGTCAAAAATATTATCTCGAATAAAAGACCTTCAAGTTGCCATGACAGTAGTAGTGTCTTTATTACATCAACCAAGATCATGGCTGAGTCATCCCAAAAAAGGCTCAAGATTCACTTCCTACTTTTCATCCCTTTAAATACTATCTCCTTAGAATACAAAGGGACTGATCAAACCAAGCAACTATGGCTTCCTCTAGTAGTCTCAAACATTTAAGCAGTAATTTGAAAAATGATAACTGTAATAGGCGATATTGGGCGTTGTCTTTGAAAAGAGGGACTTCGTGGACACGATATTGATCATCCTGAAACACACAACATCTCGTGGGATTTTGGCTTTTCCCACAATATTGACCGGTGATAACTGATAACAGATGCACATGGTTTATTCATATGAGCTCGGATGCAAACTTGGCTGTCAACGTATTGTTGATGCAAGAGATCATTGGGTGTGTGCTTTGTAACAAACCCTAGACAGAGTGACTGTTAATGATAGGGTCAAGGGATCATCTTGGCAGAAGTTCAACGAAGGGATAGATTATTATGGTGGAAAACAAAGATGGAAGGAAAAGTAGATATAAAAATTGAAAGAACACTATTAGAAGTTTAAGTTTCAACTGAATTACTTACGGATTAATTTTGTACAAGTTTTCATTCAAGAAATTTGAAGTTGTATTTAGAGCATTAAAATCTTTAATAAAATTTGTGTATAAATTATTGAAATGTGAATCTAATCGAATGAGTTGGTTAAATAATTAACATGGATTATAGGAATAATGAGATTGGATACTCTCATGTGTTCGAAAAAGATACAATTTTTCCATGGTTCTCTCTTCAGCGAATCCAAGTTGAATAAGTTTCAAGATAAAATTCCTTAATTAGTATGCTTAACTAGTGTCTTCGGAGAAGACACTATTTAACATTTTTCTAAACATATTCATAAGAAAATTTTATCTTCAAACTTATGCATTCAATATCTTAAAATGGTAACAAATTATCTTACCAATATTTTATTTCATTTTTTTGTTATGTTTAATAAGTACTCCTGTGAATCCACCGTTTAGCAGCATGACTCTACTCTTAATAAATGAATAAGTATGTATGGGTTTATTTTATTTATAAAAGTAAAAGAGATCTATATAGATTATTTTGTCAACAAATAAATAAATAATCATATGATATTTTTTTTTTTTTGGTTTACATAATCATATGATATTGATATAGTGTATATATCTGGTAGGCTAAGATGGAAGGTGAGTTGAATTAAAAGGAAATAATTACACGCAACACAAAACTAAGAGATCCTATTTCTTCTATTCTTTCTTTCTTTCTTGTTTTAAATCTGGAAATGCAATGGGTTTAGCTTCGGTATTAGTTTACACAATCTTAGCACTTCTTGTTCTCTTTTTCCTTTCTTCTAACTCTCCCTTCAACACCACCACTAACAACCACTCTTCCAACCGTCACCGCCGTCTCAAACTCCGTTCCAACTTCACCACTCTCTCCCCTTCCCATCCTCATCCCCATTCCAAAATCAAGGGGAAAAAGTGAATTTCGGAATGTACAATCTGAACTTAAGTGTTTTTGGAATTTAAATTCTGAACCTAAGTGAATTTGGGATTGTAGAATCCAAACTTCTCTGATCCCAAGTTCAGATGGTTTCTTCCAAGTTAATTATAAATTGATATAATAAGGCAGTAAATAAAATTATTTAATTCGACTTAAAAACAACATACACACTTATCAATACCAAACCCTAAACACACACAACACACATAATTCACTCACACTACAATGAATAACAAAGAACAAAGCCAAGAAGGAAAACACGATTTACACACCTGTAACATATTTCGATGCACAGACACTTCCTCGTAGTTTTTGAACAATATGTTGTCGGCTGAGCTGTGACTTGCGCTGTCTTCTTCAACGTTGAAGACGTTTAGACCCTTAATAGACCGTCGAAGATCATCGATCTCACTGTCACTGTTGCCTCCGATTTGGATCTTACTGATTTGGATCTTACTCTCACTATCACCGACTTCACCGTTGTGACTTGCGCTGTCTTCTTCGGCGTTGAAGACGTTTAGACTTGCGCTGTGATTTGCGCTGTCTTCTTCGGCGATGAAGACGTTTACACCCTTAATAGACCGTCGAAGATCATCGATCTCACTGTCACTGAATCGAGTCTCACTGACTCCGATTTGGATCTTACTCAAACTGTCATCACTGATTTCGATCTTACTCTCACTATCACCGACTTCACCGTTGTTTTCCATTTTGGTAAGCGAGTTTGAGACGAGAGAGAAAGAGAAGATTGATTGAGTGGTATTTTGAGTGACTGTTTTGATTTTCTGTTGTGGATGTTGGTATGAAGGGATTAGACACCTGGCTAGCTTAATGTGACGCACTAGATTGATCTGATGGATGAGCTTGACTGAAAGGAGGCAGGTGCCTTTCCCGCGTTAAGGAGAGACAGAGTTTTGTTTTTACACAGTAATTATTATTTACATTTGTTTTTTAATCGGTATGGTGAATATAAAAAAGTGTGCAGAATTTTTTGTTTAATAATTTGGACATTTTGCATAGAGCTGTAAAAAGGGCCTTAAGGGGTCGGCCCTTTAAGGGGCGGACCCACTTATTCCTGATTATTAATTTTATTTAAATTTTAAACACAGTTTTTTTAGGGTGCCGATCGTGGACAGTGCTGATTGAAGAAAAAGAGAATAAGTTCACGACACTAGAAAAATTGTTTAAAATTTAAATAAAATTAATAATCAGGAATAAGTGGGTCCGCCCCTTAAAGGGCCGGCCCCTTAAGGCCCTTTTTACAGCTCTAATTTTGCATAGATAAGGTCATTTTTGACATTTCATACAATCAATCTATTTTTCACTCTTTCATTTTTCTCTTATACTAAACAAATTGTTTCTTTAAGACTACTAACAATGGTTTCAACACCAAAAAATATTCAACACCCACTTTTTCACTCCACATCATTTTCTCTTTCTTCCACCTAATCATTCAACACACATTCAATTTTTACCCTCTCCAATGGTTTTTATATTCAACACCATACCCCATCACTTTCTCTACCCCACCACTTTCTATTTCATATTCTTATTTAAATTTTAATTTTTGTTTTTATGATTAAATAACATTATAATTATCGATTAAAATTAAATTAAAATAATACACTTAACAAAATTTATTTAAATATTTTTTTTATTTTCTTAATTTAAAATGCAATACATCACACAAATAACGTAATTAGTACGATACAAATTAACTTAAAATGCAATACAACACACAAGTTACGTAATTAATACGATGCAAACTAACTTAAAATACGAAACAACACACAAATACGAAACAAATCATCTTTAATCCTGAAACATTCCAAATTTGGTCCATATGTGCTTCACTAGATCTGCTTGCAATTCGTGATGAGCTTTTTGATCACGGAACTCAGATCTAGCACGCACATGATTTGCAAAAGCGGGTAATACCTCGGTTGAATATGGTCGCGGTGCACTAGATCCACTTTCCTCAGACTGCTCAAAATCGGTCCAACGTTGAGCATATGAATCTCGCTCATCCTCAACAATCATATTATGTAATATGATGCAAGACCTCATGATGATACTCAGATCGGCTATGTCCCACAAGCAAGCTGGTTCACGGATGATTTTAAATCGAGCTTGAAGCACTCCAAATGCACGTTCGATGTCCTTCCGACATCCCTCCTGATATTTTGCAAATAACTTATCGGGTTCACTTTGAGGAAGTCTAATAGATTTGACGAAAGTTGGATAAGAAGGGTAGATACCATCGGCTAGATAGTATGTCATATCATAGGGACGTTGATTCACATAGAAATTCACACTTGGAGTCTTTCCCTATTCCACGTCATCAAAAACAGGTGAACGGTCTAGAACGTTTATGTCGTTCAACGTTCCCGGACATCCAAAAAAGGCATGCCAGATCCATAGATCATGAGATGCAACTGCTTCAAGAATAACTGTGGTGGTTCCCTTATCCCCCCTAGTAAATTGACCTTCCCATGCTTTAGGACAATTTTTCCACTCCCAGTGCATGCAGTCAATACTCCCAATCATCCCTGGGAACCCCCGTAGTTCACTTACATGTAGTATTTTTTGCAGGTCATCTTGGGTTGGTGCTCTGAGATACTCTTGCTCATACAATCGTATGATTCCTTTACAAAATCTACGTAAGCACTCTAATGCAGTAGTACCTCCTATTTTGATGTACTCATCGACCGCATCTGCTGCCATACCGTATGCTAACATTCGCATTGCTGTGGTACATTTTGCTAAAGGTGATATACCTTCTTTCTTGGCAGCATCAGCTCGCTGGGTGAAGTAGTTATCACTACTTGAAAGGTCCCCAACGATTCGAAGGAAAAGATGTTTTTGCATGCGGTACCGACGACGAAACATTGCATCGTCATATGTAGGCTCATCGGCAAAGTAGTCGTCAATTAGTCTTTGGTTTGCAGCTGGATGATCTCTATTGACATATTTTCTACTACGAGGTGCACCATCTTCCAATATTTTTTTCCGACGCTCTCTAAATCGGTTGAGTACATAAGTGTCTTCAACTTCACGATTTTGCAAGTAGGCTGCGACATCAAAATCATCGCTTGATGGATCCATTGTTTGTGATATTGGAAGTAGATTGGGTGAGATTTAGGATATTGATACATAAATGGATGAGTCCCTATATATAGATTCAATTTGGTCCACTGACGGATTTCAAATAATTATTGTATAGAGTTAATTATCAGATAAGAATTGAGTGGTGGACACAATAATTAAAGCAAGTTGGGTAGTGGACACAATAATTAAAGCAAGTTGGGTGGTGGATACAATAATTAAAGCAAACACGTAGTACAAATACTTAAAACAAACCTTACACTGACATATCACAATAATTAAAGCAAAGACTACACTGACTTATTCAATCACAATAATTGAAGCAAACACTACAGACAAATATTTAAAGCAAACACTACATTGATTGAAATTAATTATGGAAACAGTTCTTGGGCCAATGTGTCCAACATGGCTTTCTTCCGGTCATCGAGATTCTCATCAGAACTTAACTTCAGATACATTTTCATTTTCTTAAGTCTGTTTTTCTCTTGTTGATTGGAAACTACCATTGCCAAATGTTCCACCTCTTTCTCCCTCATTTTCATGTAAGTATCCCATTCTTTGTCCACCACCTCTGTGGGTGTGGAAGCTTTCTTTTTTCCCTTCTTTTTGGCTGCATCCCTACCTATAGGACGAGCACTAGATCCTACAGAGTTTGAGCCACATGCATCACTCTCGTGAGATCTCTTAGATCCACTACTTCCAGATCCTACTTGACTACTATAACGTGGTTGATCACGGAGAGCATTCCATTCTTCCATTAAAGTGAACCGAACATTCTTCCCACATGCATATATTTCCTGCGCTTTTGCCAAAACATCATTCTCGGACCAACCACTTCCTTGGAGATGCTTAGCGCCATCATAAGCGCCAATCCATTTACCTAGTATTTTGTTCATATAATTAAAACGGTTTCGGCATGCAACTCCATCACGCGGAGGATCGAATGAGCAATGCTCATTACAATAGTCAGCAATTTGACCCCAATATGTTTCACCTTTCTGGTTTTTCCCGACAACACTGCTTGTTCCAAATTTGATCCACCCACTAATTAGCACCAAATTTTGTTCAGTGTTCCATGATGGTTGATGGTTTTTCTTGCTCACAGGAGTTGAATCTTCATTAACAATAGTTAATTGTGTTGAAAATTCGGGAAAGTTAGTTGTACCACCACTCGAAAAAATTTCATTAACCATCGGCATGTAACCATTAAACGGGGGTGTTTGAGATGGATTTCTCAGCATAGTTCCATAATATGGATGAAAATTTGGAACAAAGGATGATTGGTTGAAATTTGGTGTTAAACCAAAATTAGGTGTGTTTTGAGGATATTGATTGAAAAATTGATTTGAATTTTGATAATTGTTGGGATTTTGATAATTGTTGGGGTTTTGATAATTGTTGGAGTTTTGAGAATTGTTGGGATTTTGAGAATTGTTGGGATAATTAGAAGAATTGTTGGGATCCATTTCACTAAAAAAAGATTAAAACTTCAAAAGAAAGACTAATTAGAAAGTTAATAATAGATAAAGATAGTGAAAAATTTGGTTTTTTTTTCTGTGTCCAAATGAAATGAACCAAGTCTCTATTTGTAGAGAAAAAAAAATCACGAATTTTGGTATAAAAATTAAAAATTTAAAAATTAATTTTCAATGAAATAATTGAGTTCAAAGGATAAAAATCATAAAAATCCACCGGACCAATCAGCAGCAGCCACGTGGCTGCCTTTATCCAAAGTCTGTTTCTCTCTCCGCGTAATCTGCAGACCACTCTCACTGTCCGCGCGTGTTTCACACGCGCCAGTCTTGGCCAAGGAAAAATTGCCACGCGTCCCCCTCGTGTCAGATTCAACATGTTGAAAGAATTCATCTTCTCCCTCTGCCAGCAAGCTTTCAACAGGTACCCTCCAATGGTTTCAATTGTTGAAACACACATTCAACACCCTTTTTTCATACCATTGTAAATGGTCTAAGGACACTACCTAAAAATAGAAATGCAAAAATCAATGGATTCAATTAATGATTTATATGTTATGTTATGACACATTTTTTTTTGAAGAAGCTATGACACATTTTTTATGTTATGTTATGTTTTTTTTTTACTAAAACAAAAATTAATTCATTCAAATAGAAAGATACATCGGATACAAGCACAAATTCAATAGTGCTAAAAACGAAAAAGATGAATATGCGAACAAACTCACAGCATCTAAGTTAATAGCATAAAACGACATGCTTAGGCCTACAAATAATTTGACAAAATAAAAGTTACTGAAATACTCATGTCTTCGGATCTTCATCGTTGATGACATTGTCATTGATTGAATCTGTAGTTGATCAAAATAGATTTGTCAATCTGAACCAACGAACACCGTAAAAAACAAGAAAGCAAACGAACTCCGCACGAAGACGGCAAATCAACAAACACCGCACGAAGACGGAACGCACTGAGGCAAAGAAATAACAAAATAAAACAAGAAAACTCTAATATAATATGTGTGAAAATCACTTATTTAGACTAAAGCAGGGAAAACAAATGCACAGGGGTGATTCTGGGTCAAAGAACGACCCAAAACCACCCCATTTTTGAAACAAGAAGAAGAAAGCTCTCTAGGAGAAAATTAGGGCCGGCTGGAGTATTGAATTTTTTTGTTTTTTGACAATAAACTTGAACCTTATATTATTCACCGTTTATGTTATGTTATGTTATGACACATTGTTGGGTCATATTAATTTGTGTCTTAAGTGCGTACTCCCTCCGTCCCTAATTATAAGAGTCAGTTTGACAAAAATGTATTATTCATTTACCTTGTTTTGACCGTATGTTTTTTAATAATATATAGATATAAATATTAGCATATTAGATCTTGTTTGATTCGCCTTGATGAGTATTTTCAAAATATCAATTTTTTATAATTTTTACTAATAGACAATTAAAGATATGAGTGATCAAAAGTGTATGTTGGCGTACGTGCAGTGGTCAAATAGAGTCTTATAATTAGGGACAGAGGGAGTATTACCTAAAAATAGAAACACAGTATTTAACGATACCAAAAACTTAATATTTAGAGAATTGAATAATATACAAGTTTTAATAAAAAAAAATTCACATTTATCTTCTTAACATGTGCCTCATTCTCCCACATTGTTATATTCAATGTATTAAAGCATACATTTAAACTGTTTTAACTTTTAACCATACATTTAAGGATTTGTCAAATAAAAAAAACAATACATTTAAGGAACTAAGTCTAAGAGCTTCGCAGTTTTTTTTTTAAAAAAGTGATTTTTAATTTGGGTCTTGCTAACACATTCATTTTAAGGAAATAATTTATTCAAAAAGTAATACATTTCAATTCCTGATACGTTGATTTCACACATTTCTATAAAAATTTGAAACAAAACTTATTATTTTAAATGCTTAAAGAGTGTCCCGCCCCGGGAGCACTGTTTAACATTTTCCTTTTAATTTTTATGATATAATAAACAAATAGAAAGTAACTTTTAAATATTTTTTCAAAACAAAATAATTTTTTAAAGCTTACACAATCGCAAATCAAACACGTCTTTCATGAATGTGTTAACAAAGATTACAATTTATGAATTTAGTGATTTACAAGCCTCAAGATCCATGCGGTTAGCTTATTTCATGTACCTGACCCGCACCATTGTTATTGTTAAAACAGTCTTGCGTAGTTACTTACATTTAGAGGTGGGAATAGGCTAGGCCGAGCTAGGCTTTGCCAAGCTTGAGCCTGGCCTGTCAAAAAATCGAAGGTCTGAGCCTGGCCTGTGGCCTATCATAGGCTTAAATTCTAGGCCTGAGCCTGACCTTTTGAAAGTCTGATGTGGCCTGTTAGCCTGTTTAAAAGCCTATTTCATATGAACATATTTAAATAAATAATTATATTTATTTTGAAATATACTTATGAACTAATAAAATAATGTTCCATTTGATATTTTAGAGAATTTGACTATATATGTCATCATATTTCAATTCTAGTTTATAATAATACATTTATATATGTTAAAAACTAATGTAGATTAATAAACTTAAATTACTTAAAAAGTTAATAGATTTATAATTTAATCAAAGTATAAATTTTAATATATAAATAATAATCGTAATAAAAATATTATTCATGTTAACTTAAATAGGCCGGCCTAGTAGGCCTCAAAGGCTTTTTTAATGGCCTGCGGCCTGGCCTTTTTAGCTAAATAGGCTTATAAAAAAGCATTGGCCTGCTCTATTTAAAGAAATAGGCTGGCCTGGCCTGAGCCTATATAGGCTAGGCCTTAAGGCCATGTAGGCCGGCCTGGCCTGTTCCCACCTCTACTTACATTACATGTTATATGACATGCAATAACTAAAAAGAATATTTCATTTAAAAAATTGACGAAATTTTAAAAGAATGCTCATTAGAAACATTTAGCTGAAAAGAGGCATCATTGATTTTACATTATGCATTCATGATACAGATAAAAATAAACGGCATAGTAAAACTAAGGAATGTGTAATTGGTCATTTTCAACATGCTTATATCATGAGAAATCTAATCTAATCTAATATAAAAACAATCAGATAATGTGAAGAAAACTGTACAATGTCAATGTAAAAAAAGTGAAATGGTCACATCATGGGTTCAAAAACTTAGTGATGACCTCGTCCGAGGACGGACAGAAATCCTCCTGATTTGTCCTTGCACCCCTCTCCTTCATCCTCCTGACATGGTCAAATTTGCAATATTACATCTAGTACATAACAAATCATATGGGCAACTGGATTCGAGCTTTCTTTTTCTTCAAATGCAGCCTATAAAACTCAATCTATTTCCCGTCCCTCTGTTTTATGCGAATAATAAGGTATCATATTAGATGTGATGCAGTGTTAGTACTATACGGTGCACACATGCACATACACTTGTGTCACAAGCCCTTCACTTTAGGTGTCAAAATTAGCATACTTTAGTGTTCAATAAACTTCTATAGAATATAAATTCAGCCAATTCAATCATTTAATTGAAAGTTGTCACCAATAGATCAAGTCGACAAACTTTCATACAATTCAAAAGCAATTTGATCCTTCATGTCATCAATTTATTTTAACATTAATGTGTAATTTAAAATATAAGTAAATATCAACTGTTAAATCATTTACTTAAATGTCTAAATTCTTAGAAGTTTTGTATATACGATGAAGATAATATAACATGATTCAATGGTTTGTTTAGCTACATTCATGTTCTACAAAGACTCAAAGAGTTGTTAAAGGGGTGAGAATATTAGGGTCTGTTTGGGAGTTAGGAGGGTAGGGTTTGGAAAAAGAAAAAAAAAAAAAAAAAAAAAGAGGAAAAAGTGGAAGGAATAGAGAGCTCTGGGGAGTTTGATTTACTTCATAATATAAAATCCTTTGTATTGGAGGGTTTTGGAAGGATAAATTCTTCTTATTCAATCTATATTATTAATTTGTTATAATACACTAAAAATAATTTTATCTCACAATATAATGTTGCAGTAATCTTTTAACCCACACCATATGCAGAAATACAATTTTATCTCACAACTCGCGAGATGTTGATAATTAGGGGTCAATTTAGGTGTGCGAGATTGAGTTGAACAGCAAAAAGATAACAAAGAAAGTAAAAACTGAACACTTCAGAACAATGTTTACTGTGCATTAGGATAAGATTATTGCTAAAGTCGATATGAGAACATGTCTGGAACCAAAGTGGCTCATGAGTAATGTCAACATTTTCATTTATTGTATTTTTCTAGAAGGACAAAACTCTATAAAAATCATCAACTTAATAAACATAATCACTTAACTTTTATTAAAAATAAAACAACCAATTCTCAAAAGACAACAGGGCTTGAAAAGGCCAGCAAGATCCAATGATATGTCCCAGTTTCTGTTGTCATAACTCCGGATTGAGTTTTCACTCTAGCAACCCCAAAATCAGCGACCTTTACAACCTGTGATGGAACACATACAACTTTCACTTCTATAACCTGATTTATGTTATTCATTGTGTTTATCCATAATAATATCATACATATGGTATGTTGTGTCCTGTGTGTGTGTGTGTGTGAGAGAGAGAGAGAGAGAGAGAGAGAGAGAGAGAGAGAGAGAGAGAGAGATCAAACTAAGTAGTATTGTATTGGATCAGACGATATATAAAAATTAGAGGAAACATACACCGTTTTCATCCATCAAAAGATTGGCATGGCAGTCTTCAAGTCTCTATGAATTATGTTGGTGCAAGTGGTTCCGTCCTTTAGAAACATTAATTGCCACTTTGAGCAGGGTATGAAATTTGAAAAACCCTTTCTGCTTATGTAGGTAGACTTACACACTTCCACCAGACATAAACTCTGACATTTTAAAAGAAAACAATGCTTATAAATTATAATGTGGATAACGATTGCTAAATATGCTTATAATGTGACGATTGCTAAATATTTATGATCACGTCTATTCAATTATGATACTTCATATTGTATTTCACCTGTAAACTATGCATAAGAGTGGGGGCTTGGTACATGCTCCCATGAATTGCTCGACATTCTTGCGTCAAACCTTTCTGCAAGTTCCATCAGCAAGTTTGTATATGCATACTTTTTAGAAATGAAAACACAACTAAAACCAATTTGAATTTTGTAAAAAATTCCCTCCTAAAAAAAGAAGAAATTAGTGAATAAGCCAGCTACATTAAAAGTTCAACATATGATGACTAGAACCAAGAAACTAGATAAGAATGCAGATATTATATGTTCCTGTAGCTCAAACTCCTTAATAAGCATACTGTTTGACATTGTTAAAGGTTCTGACATGCAAAATACTATCATGAGCAAATTTAATATACATACCTCATGATGAAGACTTCCTGAGCAAACTCTTTCTGCATTTCTGAACTTACAAGCTCAGCCTTGAGAACTTTGATGGCTACTTCCTGGCTACAATATGTACCTTTAAATCTGATTTAATTTAAAGAACTGGTCAATTAAAATTGAAATTACATCAGCGCTTACAGAAAACGTCTGGGAAACTAACACAAATGCATAATTCTAGATCGCTATGTACTTACAGTTCACCGTATGACGCAGATGCAACTTGAGTTCCGTATTTCAAATGTATGTTTAGGATCTATTTCCCAAACATCTGTCCCATCATTTGGAATTGTCAAATGATCCAGTTCATTTTTCATCCTTGCTTGATCACGTTCATCAACAGATGATATTGATTGCTGACTGGACCTCTCATGTCTCTGAAAGTGGTCGATAAGAATTCAATTACCAAATTTTGTCAAATTTACTATATAGCTGCCATCTAGAAATAGAGAAAATGGCCAGACTTACCTCAATCTTCAAGACTTCTTTTTCCAAAGTTTCTTTGAGCTTCTCTGTTTCCTGTTATCAAACCAAATAATAAAAAAAAAAAGCCCCATCAGCTAAGCCTTTTCAAAATACTTGAACAATATTAAGAGCATGAAACTGATGGCAAACAGTGACATAACAAAGTATTCTAGAATACAATAAAAGCAGATTCGAGTAGGTATGGTTGATAAGCCGGTGCTTATGAACTGAAATATGGTAGCTGTAACATGGTTTAAATGAATATGAATTCTAATATTATGTATTTCAAGATAAATATAAGGTCAATGGCATTAAATTTTGAAAGGAACTGCTCACTTTTATTCCAATATGTATCCATCCCAACAAACTGGTAAAGATAACAAAATGATTATCAACATACCTCATAGGGCCATCCTTCAACAACAAACACGTCTAACGAGTAACCGTCAGTTGTGGAAAAAGCATGTGCCTCTTGGATGTTTAGTCCAACCTCAGCAAGCAAAGCAGTTAACTGCAGAAGCAACCACACCTCTGAGATGCTCTCATTTATCACACAAGGTTCAAAGTTAGTCCTAATTAAGTTTACATAAGTAGGGTGATTGTGTGTAGGTTAGGGTTGAATGCCTGTCCCAGCCGAGTCAAATGTTGTCTCAACCATCAATCATGAATTTCAATAATATATGAACCAAAACTGATGAACTCCAAATTTGTGCTACTTGTTTAGGAATAAATAAGCCATAATATTTTGATAAGGAAAGCTATCACATACCGGCTGAGAAGCTTTGGTTTGTCATCTGTTGAGAAGGTGATTTCATGCATGGATGGGCCTACATCATTTTCAGTGACAGATGTTTGATATTTTTTTTACAAAGCATCCGAAACACCAGAACAAAAATTTCATAAATCATCTGAGGTATAATATTTCTACCCATCATACAAGCTTATAGATAGACATATCTTGGGTATAATAATTATCAGTATCTCAACCTCTAGAATGCCAAAGAGATATTTATTAATATAATTGAAAAGTACTAGGGTAGTAGGGTTATAGAAGATCTGAGTTAAATATTCAGATCCACCCCCACGTGAAAAGAAAAGGATGTATAATCTAGATTCTAGGTCATTTTTCAGATATATTTTCCAGGTCTAGGCCTAAAAAAAGCTTGCATCAGAAATTTCACCGTGTATATTGTACACTGGCATGCACAGATCGCTCCTCTTCTAAGTCAACAGAATCATTTTCTTCAAGAGCCAGTGCTTCAAGATTAGGAGAAGAACCAAAAGCAGGAGGTGGAAGTATTCTACCGACAAATAAAAGAGAGAAAATAGAATCAGAATTGCATATTAAAGCCATTGAGCCCAATTAACTAGAATAATTGGTGGTGCTTTACTTACACACGGCTATTACTTGAGCTTTATGATAAGAGCACCCAAAAAGTTTACTTTTTATGAAGTGATGATAAGTGAGAAAATGATACCCCTATCCGCTTGAGTACTTTGAAGAACTCTGAACAGAATCTTCCCCAGGTGCATATGGTTGGAAAGATTCAGCTGTGTTTTCATCAGATGAGGAATGAAGCTGCACCAAAATTCCAATGCCAAAATGATATTGTCCACATGGAACAGAGAAAATGATATGAATCATACCACTCAAAAAACATAAACTGAAACTGAGAAGAACTTGAATACCACAGCAGGCTATTGCTTGCTTAGAGGAGGAAGCAGGCGTTGGTACAGAAGCAGCATATTGGGCGAGGTTAAAGAGTTAGAAGTCTTATCCTCTACCATCTTTCAGGCTATCCAATCTATCAAGAAGTGCATCTTTTCTTCTTTTAGACAAATCTAGCAGGCAGGGGAATTGTTATAGTAAGCATGAGCGGGAATATAGGTTTTTGGCTCGCAATGAGGTAAATTTGAAGTCCATGTAGGTGCGGGCCAGACCGGTGTCGCATCGAGTTCACTCATCCATGCCATTGCCATTCAATTGGCACTCACACCAGGGCTAGAATGAATGCTTCTATCGATAGAGCTTTCACGTCTGCATATAGAATCGTTTTTTTAGAATGCACGCATTAATAATCTATGATGATCTTAGTAAACAGGCCGTGGCATATCGACAAATGTCGGTCCCATCTTGTGGAAAGCCATAATCTTTACAATTCAGAAAGTAAGAAAAATATCTGATTACTTAAAAAGAGACGATTCAACCAGACAAATGCAGTTTGATCTTGTGAAAGAAAATATTCACAGACATACTGATGACACATCAACAAAAGAAACCTGTAAGAGATTTTCCTCAACTACAAAGCTAGTATACTAAAAGTGGCTCAAATGAATCATCGCAACAATGATATAAGAAAACAAGTTGAAATTCAAAATGTGCTATATTTCTTCAGTCAAGGAGGTAATAAAAAATTCAAGGCATGCTGATTAGAGTGCTCCAGCATGTACAGTGTAAATATAAATTGTGCTTGATCTTTTTCAGTTTGTTAAAGCATACAGGTATAACAGGCAATCCCAAATTGGAAGATATACATTTAAAATGGTAAACCCTACACCAAGAATGAAATGAACCACTTGTCAATAAAACACAGCAAAACAACAATGCCGCATCCATGAAGCACGGATACTCCACGGGATTAGGCGTGTCTTGGTCCCAGTGTCCGACACATATGATTACAATGAGTTATATCATTTTCTCAAATTATTATTGGTGTTGATGTGTCAATGTTCGTGTATGTACCCGTGCTTCATAGGCTGAGCCACACAAAAGCACTAAGAAATGAAAACTACAAAGATTTGAATTAATAGCATGAAGAACAGAACACTGCAAGGGTCAAGTCACCTGAACTAAGCGAATTTCAATTTGAGGCCTATTAGCAGGATCATGTGCTAAATGTAGTAATCTCTTATGCATATGAACATCTTCCGCTCTTTCCACATTCACATCTAACGCATACCTGCATTACAGAATACCCTCAAATCTCTCTCCAAAACTCAAAACCAAAAATATTTTACAAAAATTGATTCAAATAAAACAAAAATTTAAAAGGAAAACACAAATAAAACTCGTAAACCTAATCAACAATACTAAATCATCAACTAAATGGAATCACAAAAATCAACAATGCCAATTATCAAAATTCAATACTCTATTGCATGCACACAGTTTATAGAGAACAACAAAAATCAGTGTTAATTGATTATGTTGGATTAGTTTTTACTTTTGGCTTAAATATGTTTTGGGCAAATTACACTAACCTCCCTAAATAACACACACCTCCCCTCTATTTTTGCAAAAACACTAACCTCCCCTCTACACTAACTCTGTTTAATCACCATTTGAAAAGAAAGAAAAAAATCTAAAATATTCAAACAGCCTCTCACCGTCAGACTTGGGAAGCTCTCTTCCTATTCAAACTAACACAATTACAATTAACATAAAAATTCTAAAATACTCGCCAAACTCTATTTAATTTTGTTTATATGGATGATTTTGGAAGATACCAAAGGGAAAAGGGATAGATGTTGTTATACTGATACACCACCAATGAGATTTAAAGGATTAATTCATATGCACGTTCATAATTAGATGTGTGGTAGCTATGTAAAGGATAGATGTTGCATGTGTTGTTTCTGCTCAATAAGAAGTGAAGGTAAAGTTGATTGAAGTGAACACGGCAAGTCTGAAATTTCATAGTAAATCCCACATGCTCCTCTCGTAATTAAGCATAAGAAAGAAGAAAAAAAAGGAAAAATTAAAGGAAAGGAAAAAAAACAGCAACATGGAGAAATAGGAAGTCACAATTTCTTCTCGAAATGGAGGTGTGGCTTTATTTTTTTCCATGAGATTGTAGCCTTCTGAGTGATGAAGATGAAGGTAGTTTTTCTTATCAGCAAGCCACAGACGGCGATAATAGAAAAGGGTGGTCCCTGTCAAGAGAAAACAAAATAAGGGAGGTTATTGATCATTTAAAAACTAGAGGGGAGGTGGTTGACATTTAGCTAAACCTCAAGGTGTGTGTAATTTGCCTATATGTTTTTAATCCATATATTTTGGCGGATTTCTAAAAATAATTTTTACATTTTTTTTTAATTATATTTGTATGCCTTCAAGTTTTTTCTGTTTCCAACATTGATCAATACTGTGAAATTTTGGTAGACTGAATAAAAGAAAAATGATACTCCCTCCGGTCCTTTTTATAAGGAACAATTTGGAAAAAAAATTTGGTCCTTTTTATAAGAAACAATCATTAAATTTATTCTTACAATTCCATTTCTACCCTTATTAAATTGTATCTATTCCAAAGTTATGCATTAATTAGAGTGACATATTCCCTAAGAATAAATTAATACACCAAGGTTAGTTTTGGAATAGATTGTAAAATTTTAGAATTTTTATTAAGAAAGATAAGGTTTCTTGGTATGTGTGTTTTTACCAAATTGTTCCTTATAATAAGGACCGGAGGGAGTATATAGATATCACACATACTTATCTAATGACGTGAACGCGCAAAGAGTCAACATTTAAATTAATCTGTGTGGTATTTATATGACATTTTTCGTCTATTCAATCAACTAAAATTTCACATTATGTACCAATATTGAAAACAACAAAAACATGAATTACTAAAAATATAATTACAAAATGTAGGGACTATTTTTAGAAATCCACCAAAATGTAGGAACTATAAACATATTTAACCCTTTACTTTTAACTAATATTAAATATTTATTTTTTATTTGTAAAATGTTGATCCGCGTGTATTATTTATATTAACCATTCATTTCTTTACTTATAAAATGTATATCCCCGTTTTATATTTTTTTTAAAAAAAAACGTACTCTCTGTCCTAAGATATAAGGGTACTCTACTGAAATATTAATTCACAATAACTAAAATATGGGTCAATGGTCATGCTAAACGGTATCCCGGGGGCACTTTTAAGCATACCAAAAAAGAAAATAAAAAATAAAAGGCTTAAATGCAGTTTTACCCCCCCTATTTTGAAAAATGCGGAATTTTACCCCCCCTATTTGGAGTTACGATGTGTTCGGTAGACGATGTTGAATTTGAAGATCACAAGTAGATTTCTGCAGAATTAGTAATTGGACAGACCTTCACTAAAACGGTAATTAATCTCTCTCTGTAACTCCAAATTTAGTGGGGTTTGATTATGTGGAAAGCTAACTCGATTACAGTCATTTCGGTAGTCATTTGGTGAATTATGGATCCAAATTGAGTTGTATGCGAAGCTTTGAAGTTGTGACTCGAAAGCAGATTTTTTGCAGAATTTTGGGGACATACCTTCACTAAAACGGTAATTAATCTCTCTTTGTAACTCCAAATTCAGTGGGGTTTGATTCTGTGGAAAGCTAACTCGATTACGGTCATTTCGGTAGCCATTTGGTGAATTATGGATCCAAATTGAGTTGTATGCGAAGCTTTGAAGTTGTGACTCGAAAGCAGATTTTTTGCAGAATTTTGGGGACATACCTTCACTAAAACGGTAATTAATCTCTCTTTGTAACTCCAAATTCAGTGGGGTTTGATTATGTGGAAAGATAACTCGATTACGGTCATTTCGGTAGCCGTTTGGTGAATTATGGATCCAAATTGAGTTGTATGCGAAGCTTTGAAGTTGTGACTCGAAAGCAGATTTTTTGCAGAATTTTGGGGGACATACCTTCACTAAAACGGTAATTAATCTCTCTTTGTAACTTCAAATTTAGTGGGGTTTGATTATGTGGAAAGATAACTCGATTACGGTCATTTCGGTATCCTTTTGGTAAATTATTGATCAAAATTGAGTTGTGTGCGAAGCTTTAAAGTTGTGACTCGAAAGTAGAATTTTAGGGGGGGCAAAATCCAACAAATTATAAAACAGGGGGGGTAAAAGTCCGCGTTTTAAAACAGGGGGGGTAAAATTCCGATTTAATCAAAAAAGGGGGGGCAAAACTGCATTTAAGCCAAAATAAAATTAATATTAAAAATACAACTTTTTATACTTTTAAGGTATTGAATGTACGTATTTCGAGACATAAATTCTATTTTAATATGTTTAACCAGTGCCCGCGCGGGGGCACTATTTAGCATTTCCCTTAAAATATTCCATTTGTCCAAAAGTATTTCAGTCTTTTGATAGAGTCAAGTTATTTATAACTAACAAATTCAACTTCGAATTTCGAGGTGAATTTAGATTTTTCAAATGTTTCCTTTGGGCTTCCGTAATCCAAAGTTCAGGCGCAGGTAAGTAAAGTCTGGTCAAATATTGTTTCCATCAGGAATCGAATTCAAGTTCTCCCGAACGATTCGGCTCGAAGCTCATTAACCATTTTAGTTGTAATAAGTTTATGGGTCATGTTAACATAAACCTAAAAGTAGAATTATTCCATTGAAAAGTGTAGCAATTTGAGTTTTAAAAAATTAAATGCACAAATTTTGAAGAGAATATCTCTATATTAAGTTATTTTATCATGTGTCTTTAGGGCATCTTCCTAAGTTTATTCATGTGTATAATATTTTAAATATAATACTTAAATAATAATGATATATTTAAAATAATTTAAAATTATGTTAATATATCATTTATATTAAACATTCATTATTAGTAAAATTTTCATCATCGTGGTCTCATAGTATAACTTAGTTGGGAGAAAGGATATTATAAGGGGGATCGAACTTTTTCAAATCAACTTCACTATTTATCCATATTTAAAAGTGTACGTGCGAGTCTTTTTGTCAAATTATAGATTTACAATAATCAATTATTAGAAATTATTTTTAATATAAATTATAATTTATTGTTATTAAGCACTAATTGATGAATTATCTAATTGGATTTTTGTCTTAAAATGGACATGATGGGTTAAATATTGTGTTAAATATTAAATTAAAAAAATCCAAATCAACAAGAAAAAATATCACTAATGGAATGACACCAACAACTAACTCCACACGTATTTTTTAAGAACTATGTTATATAAACATCAATACATAAGACAAAAATACGACAACATATAATACCTCTTTCTATGCACAGTTTTCGAAACATGCAAAAGTATTAAAATAATTAAAAAGTGGTAAAGTGTTGTATTTTTGTTTAAAATTTGATGTTTAAATAACATTTTTCATTTTTTAATTCACTCTCTCTAAATTTTCATGTGTTTTAGATACTACATGCATGTCAATCACAAATAACACCAACAACTAACTACACATATTTTTAATTAACTCTTCCTAAATTTTAATGTGTTTTGGATTCAAAACCAGTATAACAACTTAAGTAAACAAATAAAAGGGTCATGTTAATTTGTGCGCTAAGGGCACATTTTAAACTACCTAAAAATAGAAACATAACATTTAATGATACAAAGAATTTAATGCTTAGATGAAATGAATGCACCACAAGTTTAATAATTGTTTCTATATTTATCTTCTTAACATGTGCATTAAGGACACAAGTTAACATTCTCCAACAAATAAATATGCAATGCTAATTTAAATTTATAAAACTAGCATCCCAAAGTTCTTTATTTCATATTCAATAAATATATATAAATAACAAGATCATAATAAATTAACATATATACTCCCTCCATTCTTTGTTATAAGTAACAATTAGAGGAAAAAATTTATTCCTTTTTATAAGCAACAATCTATAAACAATTACAATTTTACTCTTATCTTTTATATTATAAGCTTGTATACATAAGCAAATTCTAAACCCTAATTTGTTTTTCTCATTTTCCCTCCATTTTATAATGCAATTTTTATTAAAAAATAATACAATTTTGTCTTGACTAGGATTTGAACACGCAATCCTTCAATGCAAGGCAATATTTCTAACCACTATGGCAAGTATACCAATTGTGATTAAAATTATGTGCAATAATTGATAAGCACCATCAATTTTAAAAGTATATCATATCAAAATTATTGTTGACTATATTATTCATCACGAAATATTTTTATGTCTTTCCTGATCAATGATTTTTTTTCTACTGGATCATAAATTTAGAGAATAATTATCATTGGAGATTTGGAAAGTTATTGTCACGTGTGA
Organism: Trifolium pratense; assembly: GCF_020283565.1. Taxonomy (NCBI): domain Eukaryota; kingdom Viridiplantae; phylum Streptophyta; class Magnoliopsida; order Fabales; family Fabaceae; genus Trifolium; species Trifolium pratense. The sequence goes on along the minus strand of NC_060059.1, from coordinate 23,009,739 downwards.
TTTGAAAAGTTATATATATATATTCTCATACTATAACACCTTCAACAATATTTAAATCTATTAAAAAAAAAACCATCTTTCACATTTCAATGTCTCATGTAACCTTACTTATATCACTTTTTAAATTATTTATTATGCAGTTTATTAAATTGTAGTTTTTTAAAATTGGAAAAAGAATTTTGTCAAAAAAGATTAATGGAAAAAGAATTGATATTTTTTATAAATACCCTTTATTTTTACGTTAATGTATCCAAACATAAATCAATTCTGTTTAACTCACTTTTAACCAAAATCAAATCTATCAAACTCAATTCTGCTAAATCAATTTTTTTGCAATACAACCAAACACAATCATAGTCATGTCACTAATCACATTCATTATTTTGATTTTAACATTGCAGATTTAATATTAACCGATGATCAATTGATACAATATGCACTAAGAGATATTGAGATGATGTTACGTAGTTGTGGGAAGAGTTTAAAAGATTATCCTCCAATGCCTAGAGCAGACACATCATTAGTTCCTGATATACAAAATAGTTTAATACACGACGAATTGAATTATAACAAACAATCATTAGCTGAGGAACATGTTAGATTGATGTCAACTATGACTTCAAACCAACATAAAGTATATGACACAATCATGACAAGATTTAACGAAAACAAACATGGTGTGTTTTTTCTTTGTGGTTATGGCGGTACAAGGAAGACATTTATTTGGAGGGTCATGTCAGTCGCATTACGCTCAAAAGGTGAGATAGTTTTAACAGTTGCCTCAAGTGGGATCGCTACATTGCTTATACCTGGCGGTAGAACAACACATTCAAGATTTTGTATTCCTCTAAATGTTGACGAGTTTTCAACATGTATCATAGTTCCTAAAAGCCCTTTGGCGCTATTAATACAAAAAGCAAACCTCATTATATGGGATGAAGCACCAATGATGCACAAACACTGTTTCGAAGCTGTTGATCGAACTTTAAAAGATATTCTCAAGTCTGTTGATAAAAAACAATAAACACATTCCCTTCGGTTGAAAAGTTGTTTTTGGCAGAGATTTTAGACAAATTCTACCAGTAATACCCAAAGGTACAAGGCCAGAAGTTGTTCATGCTACTATTAATTCTTCGGTTCTTAAAAATTTTTTGTGAAGTTTTAACATTAAGTAAAAACATGAGGCTTCTCGGTGGTATTTCGAGTGCAGACGTTGAACAAAGAATATTGTTTTCTGAATGGGTTTTGGGTGTTGGCGATGGGGAAATTGGAGATGAAAACGACGATGATTTAGAACTTGACATTCCATCAGATTTATTGATTCCAAATTCAGGTGATCCTCTTGCTTCTATCGTTGAAAGCACATATCCCAATTTTTTACAAAACATGAACGATAACCACTATGGCAGGTATACCAATTGTGATTAAAATTATGTGCAATAATTGATAAGCACCATCAATTTTAAAAGTATATCATATCAAAATTATTGTTGACTATATTATTCATCACGAAATATTTTTATGTCTTTCCTGATCAATGATTTTTTTTCTACTGGATCATAAATTTAGAGAATAATTATCATGTGAGATTTGGAAAGTTATTGTCACGTGTGATTTGAAAAGTTATATATATATTCTCATACTATAACACCTTCAACAATATTTAAATCTATTAAAAAAAAACCATCTTTCACATTTCAATGTCTCATGTAACCTTACTTATATCACTTTTTAAATTATTTATTATGCAGTTTATTAAATTGTAGTTTTTTAAAATTGGAAAAAGAATTTTGTCAAAAAAGATTAATGGAAAAAGAATTGATATTTTTTATAAATACCCTTTATTTTTACGTTAATGTATCCAAACATAAATCAATTCTGTTTAACTCACTTTTAACCAAAATCAAATCTATCAAACTCAATTCTGCTAAATCAATTTTTTTGCAATACAACCAAACACAATCATAGTCATGTCACTAATCACATTCATTATTTTGATTTTAACATTGCAGATTTAATATTAACCGATGATCAATTGATACAATATGCACTAAGAGATATTGAGATGATGTTACGTAGTTGTGGGAAGAGTTTAAAAGATTATCCTCCAATGCCTAGAGCAGACACATCATTAGTTCCTGATATACAAAATAGTTTAATACACGACGAATTGAATTATAACAAACAATCATTAGCTGAGGAACATGTTAGATTGATGTCAACTATGACTTCAAACCAACATAAAGTATATGACACAATCATGACAAGATTTAACGAAACAAACATGGTGTGTTTTTTCTTTGTGGTTATGGCGGTACAAGGAAGACATTTATTTGGAGGGTCATGTCAGTCGCATTACGCTCAAAAGGTGAGATAGTTTTAACAGTTGCCTCAAGTGGGATCGCTACATTGCTTATACCTGGCGGTAGAACAACACATTCAAGATTTTGTATTCCTCTAAATGTTGACGAGTTTTCAACATGTATCATAGTTCCTAAAAGCCCTTTGGCGCTATTAATACAAAAAGCAAACCTCATTATATGGGATGAAGCACCAATGATGCACAAACACTGTTTCGAAGCAGTTGATCGAACTTTAAAAGATATTCTCAAGTCTGTTGATAAAAAACAATAAACACATTCCCTTCGGGTGAAAAGTTGTTTTTGGCAGAGATTTTAGACAAATTCTACCAGTAATACCCAAAGGTACAAGGCCAGAAGTTGTTCATGCTACTATTAATTCTTCGGTTCTTAAAAAAATTTTGTGAAGTTTTAACATTAAGTAAAAACATGAGGCTTCTCGGTGGTATTTCGAGTGCAGACATTGAACAAAGAATATTGTTTTCTGAATGGGTTTTGGGTGTTGGCGATGGGGAAATTGGAGATGAAAACGACGATGATTTAGAACTTGACATTCCATCAGATTTATTGATTCCAAATTCAGGTGATCCTCTTGCTTCTATCGTTGAAAGCACATATCCCAAATTTTTACAAAACATGAACGATATAACGTATTTCCAAAATAGAGTTATACTAGCTCCTAAAAATTCAATAGTCGACACAATAAATGATTATATGTTGGATTTAATTTCTGGTGAAGAAAAAACATACTTGAGTTATGATACTACACTCACACAAAATGTAGACGGTCAAACAGTTGATGATGTTCATACTCCCGATTTTTTTAACACGATTTCTACGTCGGGACTTCTAAATCACAAGTTGAGACTTAAAGTTGGAGTTCCAGTTATGTTATTAAGGAATTTGAATTAAAAGTTAGGATTATGCAATGGAACAATATTTATTATTACGAGATTGGGAAAACGTGCTCTTGAAGGAAAATTTATTTCAAGAAGTAATATTGGTAATCAGGTTTTCATACCTAGATTTTCTCTGACACCATCTGACGTGATAATTCCTTTTAAATTTCAACGGAGACAATTTCCTATAATGATTTCTTTTGCGATGACTATTAATAAGAGTCAGAGGCAATCTTTAAAGCATGTTGGGATATATCTTTCATCGCCAGTGTTTTCACATGGTCAGTTGTATGTTGCAATTTCAAGAGTTACTTCTAGAAAATGATTAAAAATATTGATCATCGATGACGACGGTGAAGATACGACTAAGACTTCGAATGTGGTCTATAAGGAAGTCTTTCGTAATATAACATAATTTTCTTTGTATGAATATTTATCCAAAATTATTATTGAACTATCGTTTAATGTTACTCAACTTTTTTCATATACCTTACATTATTGGAATTATCATATATTATTTAATCATTATATATCTTACAGCTAATTAGACCCGTGCACCGCACGGGTCGATGTTCTAGTTAAATTGTATCAATGATACTTTTTTTCAAGGTTATGCATTAAATACTAAACATATTCCCTATACATTCACCAAGGTTAGTTTTGCAATAATGTACTATAAAGTTTTAGAGTTTTTAATAATAAAAAAAAATCCTTGGTATGTATGTTTTTTATCTAATTGTTGTTTATAAAAAGGAATGGATGAAGTATATTAAAGTTGAGTCTCTAGCTCAAGGTCACATAGCACAACATCTACATCCTAATGTTGAGAAAAAGGTGATATCAAACTCTCAACGTAGATGTTTAGTATCATCAGACCATTGATGTTTTGAATTTTAGGAATCTTAAAAGTATTGTTCTGGACTGGACCTAAAGGCCCAATCCGTCGAGCACACAAATGGGCATGTCGAGCATGCGCAATGTTGTGTCGAGCACGCGTAAGATTCAAGCCCACAACGCAGAAGGCCCAAATATCTCACCTCCTCGTACGAGCGTTCTTCCTCTGAGAATCGTAACGCTCGACATCGGAATGCGGCTCTTCAGCTGTTTTCCGACAGCCATTGATGAGACATTACTGCCCATCAACGGCCTTGGCCCAGCGCTGGGGGCTATATATGTCCTCTCAAGCAGAGGACCAAAGGTAATACTTTTTCTGCACTCTTAACCTCTTTTCTCTGAACTCAACTGACTTGAGCGTCGGAGCACCTACAGGTACAACCCCCCTTTCACTCCAACGGGACGGAGCACAGTTGCAACCACCGGACGTTGGTCGACTCTGATCAGATAAGATCAAGTATCATTTCTAAAATCATGGATAACAAAACTAAATTTCCCCATCTTCACAAATCTCTTCAGCACTTTGTCATCTTCCGAAACATATATTGTCCTGCTATATGGAGAAAAAAAAATCCAGGATCTTAACAATTTAGTCCAACACTGCTCATTTTCATGTTTTTTCATAATTCAAACATCAGAATACAGTTGGGACATTGAGAGAGGATGCACAAGCAATCCTCAAACTCTTGGAAGACCATGTTAGAGCCGCATCGCTCGTTAGAGAGGATGCAAAAGCTTTGGATATGAATCATCCTCCAAATCAAGTGAAAGAATGATCCACAAAGAATTACGAACATCATATACCAACCAATCAACGGTGTGACTCATAGATATTCTCACTCGACGAAAGCGGCAATGATATGAATGCTTTGGATACTTGTCCAATAATTAGTACCGAAAATATGAGTATGAACATAAGCTTGTCTATTCTTAGCCAAAGAAATAACGACAATCTATTTTGTTGGTTATTTTAATCCTCAAATACATATTTTGTTTCTTTAGTCTTCAAATGCGTTTTATATTAGTTAATTTATCTAAAGAAAAATGAATATAGTCATTCAATGTGACAAAATGACAACTATAAGAAATTAAAACAATCAATATTAAGGGAAATGTTGTGTGTCCTTAGAAGCTCAATATAAAAAATTTGTCTTTAAAATTGTTTATTTAATTGTTTATAAACATTTCTTTTATAGACAATTGTTACTACATATTGTTAGAGAGGGAAATGTTAGTAGCCAAGAGTCAAACCCGATACCTCCTTCTTAACTCCTTCAACGTCCCAACCATTTACCATTGGCTACACCTTCGAGGAGTAATTGTTTAAATCATAAACATTTTTAAATTGGAAAAACCACAAATATTTTTCATTTAGTAACAAATAATAACACAAGTTATTTAATATTACCTACAGTGAAACTCGGGCCAAAAATAACGGATACGGTAAAAGGGAAATTGAGGTTGCGAGCAAGAGTTCTTCAAGTTAGTGGAGTAGAGAAAGTGTTTATGCAACTTTTTAGTGTTAAAGATGGAGAGAAGCTTTTGAAAGCATCATAGTGTTACTTATCAACCACATCAGGTCATATAGCTGACCTCCTCTTCATTTCTGCTCACAAAATTGCTTTATGTATTGAGAAATCCATCAAAATCTCCTCTCCCAAAGGAGAACTGGTTAGAGTCAACTATAAGGTCTCTATTCCACATGAAAAAATCCAACATGTCAACCAAAGTCAAAATGTGAAAAAACCCACAGAAAAGTACATAGAAATAGTCAATTTGAATGGTTTCGACTTCTGGTTTATGGATTTCTTTAATTACAAGAAAACTTTAAGATATCTTTGGCATGCTATCTCTCTAGCTCAGAGAGAAAATTTGTAGAAATATAAGTGAAATTGTTCTTCCTCTCTACTTCATCAATTAATTTTTGAAGTTGCAGAGGCGCTAAACGTGTACAAATATGTTACATAATTAATTTGGTTCCATTATCCAACAGACAAAGTTGTTCCCTATTCAATATCTATCAACAATAATAAGAGCATCCTTATGTCACACAAACACACACACAAACATATATATATATATATATATATATATATATATATATATATATATATATATATATGAGGAGGGTTATATTGACTCCAAGAGTAACTCAAAAGAGTTACTCCACATCATAACCCTTTATTTTGTTTTAATCTAATGGACCAATATTAATCATCATTAGTAATTATGTGACCTCATGTTTCTTAACTATTCACACAATATTTATGGATTCCATTTTATTTATTTCAATTTATGGTTTCCATTTATTACTTTATGTATATTCATTTTTTCCTAAAATATTAATACAAGAATCCAAAATTAATTATTGGTAAAAACAAAAACAGAAAGAAATGGTGCTGTTTTTTCCCACATTTTTTTCTTCTTATTTTTTTTTTTTATAAATCGGATATTTTCCTCTTCCAATTTACTTTGATCTTGATCTCTTGCATAAAAAAATAAATTACTTTGATCTTACACTAGGACGTATGACAATCATGAATTTCTTTTGGTTTTTTTGGTTGATAAATAAGAAGAAATGGTGAATGATTTTATGATAATCAATGGAAAAGAAAATAATGATTTATTTTTTTCGAAAAAAAAAGACTTTTTTTTTGGTTTACGATGACCGTGGATCGAACCTAAGACCTATAACGTACTACCCAAATACATCATCAATAGACCAAACCTAGTGACTTAAAAATTAAATAAATAATACTTTTGATAGAATAAAAGGAAATGTAAATATAGAGTAATTAAAGGAATCCATAAATATTGTGAGAATAGTTAAGAAACATGAGGTCACATGATTAGTAATGATGATTAATATTGGTTCATTAGATTAAAACAAAATAAAGGGTTAGGATGTGGAGTAACTCAAAAGAGTTACTCTTGGAGTCAATATAACCTTCCTCTATATATATATATATATATATATTCCAAACCAACTAGTATCAAACTAGTCTCATTGATAGCTACTTGTAACCCGCGTTGTAGTGTTGGACACAATTCGCCTGAATTGAAACTTGCGAAAAGGGTTTCTTTGGGTATAACAAATACATCACGTGCTAGATGCAGTATAGGGCAATTTGGAAACCAATAGGATCTTATGAGATATCCGAAGCGTTGTATTATAAAGACTCCAATAGAATCTTATGGCTGGTAAATACTAGTTAAACAAAATTAACCGTATAATCATCAAATTATATAAGCGATAGTTAATGGATCAAAGGAAAAGTAAAGTAGGCCAAACACGGAAACAGAGAGATATTTTACAAACTCAGAACAGAGATATTTTGAGAGTTAGGTTTCAAGAGAATTTTGAAGGTGGATTCACACATATTTGAGACATCAAGTGTGATATTCATTCTTTTCTCTTCTCTTCATCTTTGTAAGAAACCCATGACAATGAGTAACTAAACTTCTCTTTGTTGGAATTAGATGTAACTTGTTTAATACTACTATGTATTCATTTTGATCATGTTATATATGTTTTAAATTATCCATCAATATTATTATTAGTGTTATCCTTGATTTTCATGTTTTACTCTAAGATTTGAATTGATATAGACATATATAATTAGAATCAAAGAACTAGGGTAATCACTTGTTAAATGCTAAATTCTAGACATAGATTTAGGATTTAATATTCACTTAGAGTATGGAAGCTTAATGCTATTGCATTGATTATTGGTCATCCGAGACATCGGAGGTTAATAGGTACAATAGATATCTCGACGTTATCTGGACACGTAAAAGTTCGACGAGCGATACGTGATCATATTGATTGATAGTTGAAATATATATGCAATTGATTAAGATAAGAAAAATGCTAAACAGTGCTCCCAAGGCACTTGTTGAGCATATAAATAAGAAAATTTTATCTTGTAAATTGTGCATTCAATGCTTTAAAAGTATAAAATATTCTCTTACCAACATTTTTTTTTAGTATGCTTAACAAGTGTCCCAGATGAACTGTTTAGCATGACCCTTAAGATAATACATACAGTAGGAATGAATAAGTGAAGTCTAATCCCAACAATCTAATCTCTCTGATATTTTTTTATTTATTTTTTGAAAACTTGGTATCCGGTCCTAGGACCGACTAATCCAAGGAGACCAATCTCACCGTCCACTTACGGGGGCTCCATTTAAAGGCAGAATTTTTCTTTTTCTCTGTATGGACATAGCCCACCGAAATCTCTATATTTAAAACCATCTTTTTACCGCAATTCTATTTTCGCAAGTTTCATTAACAAACGTCCTTTAAACCCTTAACTTAAAGTCATGTAAATTGTTGAATGACATTAATAGTTCCTGTGGATATAATATATGAAAAATACTTGTTTTAATACTCTAACAAGGATTAACAAAAAGTAAGAGATGGTGCACATGTTTCTGAGAAAGAGAATCACCACATCATTGTTAGCAGCCAACACTCGGTGGGATTTAGTCCCACATCGGATAGATAGGATTCTTGATAAAAGTTTATAAAGAGGAGGCAATCCTCACCTTACAAGCCAGTTTTGTAAGGATGAGTTAGGCCTCGAAATTCATGACATGGTATCAGAGCCTATCGGGTCTATCGTTGGGCTTCCGCCTTCCTCCGTCGTCCACGCTTCAGGCCCATTCCGCTGGGCTGAAGCGTGAGGGAGGGTGTTAGCAGCCAACACTCGGTGGGATTTAGTCCTACATCGGATAGATATGATTCTTGATAAGAGTTTATAAAGAGGAGGCAATCCTCACCTTACAAGCCGGTTTTGTAAGGATGAGTTAGGCTTCGATATTCGTGACAATCATCTCCATGTCAATGTGCATCCACATCATTCCAAACGGACCTGCATGAACACACTAGCCTTGCATTTATAGTTTCTACCATTGACAAATTGATGTGTGAAATGGATGTAACAAAGTCATCAGAGTTGTTTGTTTGGTCAAAGTATATATCTTGCTGACATGGCTATGATATGGTAAGGGAGGGATAAGGAGAAAAAGGTGAGAAAAAAAAAAGAAGATATAGCTATAGAAAATGGAATTTTTTTATGTTAGAAAATTGAAAATGGTCTCATGTCAGCTATACATTGTGTGCTGCAATGCAAAGAGTCTTTGACATGTTTTCAAGGTTTCTTGAAAAAGGAAACTGACAAATCATTCCCATGTCATCCCTATTACAAATGTGTTGTACTAATTTGAAATTTGGAAGGAATGGTATTCAAATAATTGACTTGGTTGTATTAAAAAAGAAATGGTGCTACTACAACTTGTGCCAAAGTGGACAGCAACAAATGGTTACATAAAGTTAAGGATGATACACTAAGGCACTTATCATCTACCTATAAATCTATAAATTTTGTGAAAGAATTTACCCTTAACTTAATTACATATGAAATTGAAGGAAGTTTTCAGTAGGTCCAACAGTTGCATGATGAAATTGTACAAGGATTATACAGCCACAATTCAATCCTAAGACAAAGACCATATATATCTGTATCACTTGAACTATCTAAACTTATCCATTTCAAGAGGCAGTCCCTCAATTGAGTAATCATCACTAACTAAAATAGATAAACTGTTCATGAAGTTTTACCTTAGTGATAAAAATTTGACCTTGAAACATCGAAGAACATAGTTCGACAGTGGGTCCTATGATGGACAATCTTGATATGTGGCCCACGGTTATATTGATCAATTCAATGTCTTTGCCGCGAGGATGAGAAACATTGTGAATTTACTTCTAGAAGAAAATATCTTATCATCTTAGAGTTTTAGATGATTTTTAAGTATCAACCCACGACATCGTGGTCTCCTCTTCATCTCCGCCGAAAAGGTTGCCTTTTGCAGTGAGAGATCAATACAAGTGTTTAATCATAAAGGTCAAATGTGTAGGATCCGCTATAAGGTAAGTCGTAAACTATATAAATACATAAACAAACCTTTTCGAATATCTCAGTTTCCCTAATTCAATATTTTCTATGTACAAGTTTCCATTCCACCGAAGAAGATCAAGTGTGTGAGGCAAAGTCAAAATGTTGAGAAGCCAACACAAAAGTACATAAATACTTATGGTAGAAAACAAGATGGAAGGAAAAGTAAATAGAAGGGTTGAAGAAAACTGTTAGAAGTTCAAGTTTCAGGCTCATTTGCTTAATGGATTTGTTATGTGCAAGTTCTTAGGAACTTCCTAATTGTATTTAGACCATTCAAATCTTTGATAAAATTTGTCTATAATTATTCAAATGTGAGTCATTTTTGTTAAGAAGTCTCATATCGGTTAGGAGATGACATGCATATGTGTTTATAAGTGAGGGCAATCCTCACCTTACATGTCGGTTTTGTAAGGATGAGTTACGCCCAATACCCATTTCTTAAAAATTTTCATTTAGTTAGCTTAAATAATTAACATAGATTACATCAATAATTGTGAATTAGTCTCTTAACTTAGTTAATTAACAATTCTAACGCAATCTTTCTACCTTTCTCCCGATTTTTCTCTCGAAGTTTGTGGCTTTATGGTGTGTAAATGATCGCTGTCGTACGCGGTCAAAAATAAGTTTTATAAAATATAGTACAAGGGAGTTAACCTTGGTCGTCTCACAAGGATCTCTAATTTAATAATTAGTAAAAATAAGAACAATGAATAACACAATTAGATGGGGTTTTGGTTTTTAGATGGAAAGAGTATTTGAAATTCAATTGATAAAAAAAGACGATCAATCCATTGGTTTTAGGCAAACTTCGTTATGATTCTATCCTCGGTTCACATAAAATATTGTTTATATATTCATGCCTTGGTTGGTTTATAAGACCGATTATACAAGCGATAAACAGTTTATACGAATTCATTCGATTAAGCAAAGAATGTGTTCAACTAACCATGAGTAGTGAACAAGCGTCACTTAGAACACGGTTTGTATCATGACAGATTTCGACCAACCCTTTTTTGCTAAGCGCGAAAAAACCTATATCAATTCCTATTCGAACTAGTCATACAAGCGATGAATCAATCCGAAAAGTCTCACAATATATAACTCGAAACAGAAATTAAGCATCACTATATTCGAGTTTCATAAATAAATAAAGAGCATGAATTGATAAGAGAAGACAATAAATAGATAAACTGAATTACTATTAAGAATTGAACCTCAAGAAGTCATGAACGATGTTCCCGTATACCAATGGATCAACCTAGGGTTGCTAGTTCTCCATGAGAATGTAGCAGCCTTTTTTTTCTATTTTTTTGCGTGAAATCAGAATAATCAAACCCTAGCTGTGTTTTTGCTTAAGTACTCATAGAAAATTGGGCTTAAAAAGCTACGGGTCGAAAAACATAAGTTTGACCCGAAATTACATTATTTTCATAAAGTCTGGAACATAAACGTAAATATTTGACTGCGTTGCGCTCCGAACTGGGTTCTGGCCTTAACATGAAAGTTGTAGCTCTTTCTCTTGTCTTTCCAACGCATATTCGCACACCTCAATCCGATACTCGTAGCTCAAGTTATGACCTGCAGACTGAGAAGGATCAATATGTCATTAAATACGAAAATTGGTCAAATAAATTCATTAAGGCTCAATTGTGACCCAAAACTTAGAAACATAATAAAAACTCGATATTATTGTAGAAAGAATACTAATATGCTAAATTATAATACTAGAAAATATGTGCCAAAATGCACTGATCAAATTCCCCCACACTTATTCTTTTGCTCTCCTGAGCAAAACTCTAGAACAAAGCATGCTACAATCATCACAAGCAATCAACAAATTCTAGGATTCAAGCTTCCAACCGTGGACTGTATTTCAAAGATTGACATAACTCTTGTATATCAGCTGTCAACGATAACCCTGCGTGTGTGTGTGTGTACTGCCTATTACTTTTCAACCAGAGTCATGACATGATCCTTCTCGAAAATACACAATCAGGATACTAAGCTAGCTTTTCCTTTCTTACAATTCAGAGTATGGGTCCGGATTTCAGCTTGGGGGAAAACTGCACTTTTCATGTTCTCACAGGCGATTTGTTTTAGCGCAGGGACACCACTTAAGTTCATTTTAGTTATGCTTTAGGTGCTACTCTACCTTTTCACCTGACGGGATCTCGTTTGTTGCGAGTCCAACCTGTTACTCCGAGTAGAGCACCCTACACAGCATTTGTTCCTCCAGTTTTAGGCACAGGAACTCCACATATATCTTATTGTTCCTCCAATTTTAGGTACAGGAACTTATATTATTATCTTATAGAAAAGCCATGAAGTGTCCCATCATTTAATCTAGCCATGATCCTGCAATCAAGTAATCTAGCTTTTCCCCCAAACTTAGTCTTAGTCTTAGTCATACTTCTGCATCAAATTCAGTACTCAAATAACTTAGGCTAATGACTGTGTATTTTAAAGATTTATCAAGCCACTACTAAGTTTGCAAGTTTTCAGCAGTTGTGCATTAAGGTGCAAAGATTATCATATCCAACATGAAAACAAGAATTTCAAAAAAATTCACCAATCCTACAGCTATACTACTCTAGCCCTAGAACATGTGACTACTCATAACAATTGCAAGCATGCCAGAACTGTTTTTATTCTATTTTTGTTTTTTTATTAAATATCTAAATGTAAAATGTCCCCCCCACACTTAAATCAGACATTGTCCGCAATGTAACAATAAGCATAAAGTGATAAAAGGAAGGAACACACCCGAGGGATCAAGGTGGAATTGTAGTTGTAGCTTCCATGTCTGGTGGTTTTGGTGGAGGCCTTTCCGTACTACGAATGCACGAGACAAGAAAAAACAAATAGCAAGTGAACTTGGATATCAACAAGAAATCTGGTGGCTTAGGAGGAATAGCCAGCACATATGGTAAACCTGCACTAACAAAAACATGAATATCAGAAAATCCACATTTAGCTTGTGAGTCAGATAAATTGGGTGGAAGAGATGCACAAATGATGAAGGATGGCTGCTTGTTGTGCGGCTTAATCAGAGGTTCCACCAACAATCTTTTTGCTATAGACAATGGTTGCTTCCGACTAAAATCCACACTTTTTGTGTTAACTTCAAGAGTTATTGAATTTGTTGGGATTTCTGCACAACTGGTTGCCGGAATCAAAATGTCTTCACCTAAAATAGCTGCATTGATCTCATGACAAATATTACAAACACCACATTCACAAGCAAAAATTTCAAAAGATTTATCTACTTCAAGAGAAGTATATAATTCATCTAAATCAGATTTCAATAAATTTTGTGGTGTAATCTCTTCCATGCATTCACTTGAATTTATGTTGCTTATTTTGTGTTCATCAACGGAAACAAGTATTGTTTCAATGGGCTCACTTGGAGTTTCATCAAGACTTGTATCACATTGCATTACCTCTAATAGTGCAGCAGGTTGTACATCAACATGAGACATCTTGTCCTCTTGAATTCGATGGACGGTGGAGATTATTTGTTCAACTTGATCAGTTTGGACTTTCATAACTTGCATATGTTGAAGAAATTGCAAATGATCTTCAGCCATTCTCTTATTATTTTCAGCCATCTGCATTATCATTTCTTCCAAACTAGGTTGTGGTTCAACTACCAATGAATCAATTTGCTGAAACTGTGGATGTGACCAAATAGGCTGTTCTTCAAGATATGAATTTTGTTCTTGATAGTATTGTCCTTGAAAATTACCTACAAATTGGGTCTCACCACAAAGAGCAGTATCTAACAATATAGGACATGCATCACTAATATGAAAACTCGAAGAACAAATATTACACATCACAGTTGGAATATGATTTTGATAGCATGTTTGTTGTTTTCTTGCATCCAAGCAATTAATTATATAAGTCAACTGGTCCAATGAATCTTCCATTTTTTTATAGGTTTTTTTTTTTTTTGTCTAAATGAAATGAAGAGAAAAATAAAAAATTGAGTCAAAAAAAATCTAAAAAATAAAATAAAAATACCACCTAAAATCTCTAAAAATCAAACAAATCTATATATAATTTTTTTGGATTTTTTTTAAATATATGGAAAATTCAAAAAAAAATAAAAAGTGGTCTAAACGAAGGAATTTCGCAATTTCCGCCTGAATTTTCGTATCAAAGATACGAAAGTTTTGTTCCTTGATTTTTTTCGGATTTGTGGACCAAATTTCGGATCAATCCGAGATATGAACCGAAAATTAATTATTTTTCAGCTTCACTACAAAATTCAACGTCAGAACCTGAAACACAACTAAAACTCACAAAACAAAATTGTTAGTAATGTTAGTTATTTCTCAATTTTACTAATCCTAATCAGAGATCCCCGGCAACGGCGCCAATTTGATCGCTGTCGTACGCGGTCAAAAATAAGTTTTATAAAATATAGTACAAGGGAGTTAACCTTGGTCGTCTCACAAGGATCTCTAATTTAATAATTAGTAAAAATAAGAACAATGAATAACACAATTAGATGGGGTTTTGGTTTTTAGATGGAAAGAGTATTTGAAATTCAATTGATAAAAAAAGACGATCAATCCATTGGTTTTAGGCAAACTTCGTTATGATTCTATCCTCGGTTCACATAAAATATTGTTTATATATTCATGCCTTGGTTGGTTTATAAGACCGATTATACAAGCGATAAACAGTTTATACGAATTCATTCGATTAAGCAAAGAATGTGTTCAACTAACCATGAGTAGTGAACAAGCGTCACTTAGAACACGGTTTGTATCATGACAGATTTCGACCAACCCTTTTTTGCTAAGCGCGAAAAAACCTATATCAATTCCTATTCGAACTAGTCATACAAGCGATGAATCAATCCGAAAAGTCTCACAATATATAACTCGAAACAGAAATTAAGCATCACTATATTCGAGTTTCATAAATAAATAAAGAGCATGAATTGATAAGAGAAGACAATAAATAGATAAACTGAATTACTATTAAGAATTGAACCTCAAGAAGTCATGAACGATGTTCCCGTATACCAATGGATCAACCTAGGGTTGCTAGTTCTCCATGAGAATGTAGCAGCCTTTTTTTTCTATTTTTTTGCGTGAAATCAGAATAATCAAACCCTAGCTGTGTTTTTGCTTAAGTACTCATAGAAAATTGGGCTTAAAAAGCTACGGGTCGAAAAACATAAGTTTGACCCGAAATTACATTATTTTCATAAAGTCTGGAACATAAACGTAAATATTTGACTGCGTTGCGCTCCGAACTGGGTTCTGGCCTTAACATGAAAGTTGTAGCTCTTTCTCTTGTCTTTCCAACGCATATTCGCACACCTCAATCCGATACTCGTAGCTCAAGTTATGACCTGCAGACTGAGAAGGATCAATATGTCATTAAATACGAAAATTGGTCAAATAAATTCATTAAGGCTCAATTGTGACCCAAAACTTAGAAACATAATAAAAACTCGATATTATTGTAGAAAGAATACTAATATGCTAAATTATAATACTAGAAAATATGTGCCAAAATGCACTGATCAAATTCCCCCACACTTATTCTTTTGCTCTCCTGAGCAAAACTCTAGAACAAAGCATGCTACAATCATCACAAGCAATCAACAAATTCTAGGATTCAAGCTTCCAACCGTGGACTGTATTTCAAAGATTGACATAACTCTTGTATATCAGCTGTCAACGATAACCCTGCGTGTGTGTGTGTGTACTGCCTATTACTTTTCAACCAGAGTCATGACATGATCCTTCTCGAAAATACACAATCAGGATACTAAGCTAGCTTTTCCTTTCTTACAATTCAGAGTATGGGTCCGGATTTCAGCTTGGGGGAAAACTGCACTTTTCATGTTCTCACAGGCGATTTGTTTTAGCGCAGGGACACCACTTAAGTTCATTTTAGTTATGCTTTAGGTGCTACTCTACCTTTTCACCTGACGGGATCTCGTTTGTTGCGAGTCCAACCTGTTACTCCGAGTAGAGCACCCTACACAGCATTTGTTCCTCCAGTTTTAGGCACAGGAACTCCACATATATCTTATTGTTCCTCCAATTTTAGGTACAGGAACTTATATTATTATCTTATAGAAAAGCCATGAAGTGTCCCATCATTTAATCTAGCCATGATCCTGCAATCAAGTAATCTAGCTTTTCCCCCAAACTTAGTCTTAGTCTTAGTCATACTTCTGCATCAAATTCAGTACTCAAATAACTTAGGCTAATGACTGTGTATTTTAAAGATTTATCAAGCCACTACTAAGTTTGCAAGTTTTCAGCAGTTGTGCATTAAGGTGCAAAGATTATCATATCCAACATGAAAACAAGAATTTCAAAAAAATTCACCAATCCTACAGCTATACTACTCTAGCCCTAGAACATGTGACTACTCATAACAATTGCAAGCATGCCAGAACTGTTTTTATTCTATTTTTGTTTTTTTATTAAATATCTAAATGTAAAATGTCCCCCCCACACTTAAATCAGACATTGTCCGCAATGTAACAATAAGCATAAAGTGATAAAAGGAAGGAACACACCCGAGGGATCAAGGTGGAATTGTAGTTGTAGCTTCCATGTCTGGTGGTTTTGGTGGAGGCCTTTCCGTACTACGAATGCACGAGACAAGAAAAAACAAATAGCAAGTGAACTTGGATATCAACAAGAAATCTGGTGGCTTAGGAGGAATAGCCAGCACATATGGTAAACCTGCACTAACAAAAACATGAATATCAGAAAATCCACATTTAGCTTGTGAGTCAGATAAATTGGGTGGAAGAGATGCACAAATGATGAAGGATGGCTGCTTGTTGTGCGGCTTAATCAGAGGTTCCACCAACAATCTTTTTGCTATAGACAATGGTTGCTTCCGACTAAAATCCACACTTTTTGTGTTAACTTCAAGAGTTATTGAATTTGTTGGGATTTCTGCACAACTGGTTGCCGGAATCAAAATGTCTTCACCTAAAATAGCTGCATTGATCTCATGACAAATATTACAAACACCACATTCACAAGCAAAAATTTCAAAAGATTTATCTACTTCAAGAGAAGTATATAATTCATCTAAATCAGATTTCAATAAATTTTGTGGTGTAATCTCTTCCATGCATTCACTTGAATTTATGTTGCTTATTTTGTGTTCATCAACGGAAACAAGTATTGTTTCAATGGGCTCACTTGGAGTTTCATCAAGACTTGTATCACATTGCATTACCTCTAATAGTGCAGCAGGTTGTACATCAACATGAGACATCTTGTCCTCTTGAATTCGATGGACGGTGGAGATTATTTGTTCAACTTGATCAGTTTGGACTTTCATAACTTGCATATGTTGAAGAAATTGCAAATGATCTTCAGCCATTCTCTTATTATTTTCAGCCATCTGCATTATCATTTCTTCCAAACTAGGTTGTGGTTCAACTACCAATGAATCAATTTGCTGAAACTGTGGATGTGACCAAATAGGCTGTTCTTCAAGATATGAATTTTGTTCTTGATAGTATTGTCCTTGAAAATTACCTACAAATTGGGTCTCACCACAAAGAGCAGTATCTAACAATATAGGACATGCATCACTAATATGAAAACTCGAAGAACAAATATTACACATCACAGTTGGAATATGATTTTGATAGCATGTTTGTTGTTTTCTTGCATCCAAGCAATTAATTATATAAGTCAACTGGTCCAATGAATCTTCCATTTTTTTATAGGTTTTTTTTTTTTTTGTCTAAATGAAATGAAGAGAAAAATAAAAAATTGAGTCAAAAAAAATCTAAAAAATAAAATAAAAATACCACCTAAAATCTCTAAAAATCAAACAAATCTATATATAATTTTTTTGGATTTTTTTAAATATATGGAAAATTCAAAAAAAAATAAAAAGTGGTCTAAACGAAGGAATTTCGCAATTTCCGCCTGAATTTTCGTATCAAAGATACGAAAGTTTTGTTCCTTGATTTTTTTCGGATTTGTGGACCAAATTTCGGATCAATCCGAGATATGAACCGAAAATTAATTATTTTTCAGCTTCACTACAAAATTCAACGTCAGAACCTGAAACACAACTAAAACTCACAAAACAAAATTGTTAGTAATGTTAGTTATTTCTCAATTTTACTAATCCTAATCAGAGATCCCCGGCAACGGCGCCAATTTGATCGCTGTCGTACGCGGTCAAAAATAAGTTTTATAAAATATAGTACAAGGGAGTTAACCTTGGTCGTCTCACAAGGATCTCTAATTTAATAATTAGTAAAAATAAGAACAATGAATAACACAATTAGATGGGGTTTTGGTTTTTAGATGGAAAGAGTATTTGAAATTCAATTGATAAAAAAAGACGATCAATCCATTGGTTTTAGGCAAACTTCGTTATGATTCTATCCTCGGTTCACATAAAATATTGTTTATATATTCATGCCTTGGTTGGTTTATAAGACCGATTATACAAGCGATAAACAGTTTATACGAATTCATTCGATTAAGCAAAGAATGTGTTCAACTAACCATGAGTAGTGAACAAGCGTCACTTAGAACACGGTTTGTATCATGACAGATTTCGACCAACCCTTTTTTGCTAAGCGCGAAAAAACCTATATCAATTCCTATTCGAACTAGTCATACAAGCGATGAATCAATCCGAAAAGTCTCACAATATATAACTCGAAACAGAAATTAAGCATCACTATATTCGAGTTTCATAAATAAATAAAGAGCATGAATTGATAAGAGAAGACAATAAATAGATAAACTGAATTACTATTAAGAATTGAACCTCAAGAAGTCATGAACGATGTTCCCGTATACCAATGGATCAACCTAGGGTTGCTAGTTCTCCATGAGAATGTAGCAGCCTTTTTTTTCTATTTTTTTGCGTGAAATCAGAATAATCAAACCCTAGCTGTGTTTTTGCTTAAGTACTCATAGAAAATTGGGCTTAAAAAGCTACGGGTCGAAAAACATAAGTTTGACCCGAAATTACATTATTTTCATAAAGTCTGGAACATAAACGTAAATATTTGACTGCGTTGAGCTCCGAACTGGGTTCTGGCCTTAACATGAAAGTTGTAGCTCTTTCTCTTTTCTTTCCAACGCATATTCGCACACCTCAATCCGATACTCGTAGCTCAAGTTATGACCTGCAGACTGAGAAGGATCAATATGTCATTAAATACGAAAATTGGTCAAATAAATTCATTAAGGCTCAATTGTGACCCAAAACTTAGAAACATAATAAAAACTCGATATTATTGTAGAAAGAATACTAATATGCTAAATTATAATACTAGAAAATATGTGCCAAAATGCACTGATCAGTAAACCAACCCAACACATTTTCTTTCTTCTCACAAACTCAAGATTCCTTATCAGAGAGGAGCAAAGCTACTTACAGACAGGTATAAGAAGTTACTATGGATTATGATACTCTAAACCCCGTATCATAATGTACCCCACACAGTTAACTTTTGTACCATACAAACCCGAGAAACACTTTGATAGGCACAAACACAAACTTTTTGAATTTAGGCGCACACACATAAATGATATAAATTAAATCATAAATAATTTAGTCCTATCAATCTATATCAATTAGTTCTTTTATATTTAAATTTTAATTAAGTTTGTGTGTGCCTAAATCAAAAAATTTGTATTTGTACCTATTAAAGTATTTCTCTACAAACTCTTTAATGGTATGGATATGGATTGGTTTTTGTCTTATTGAGATATAGTTAGTTACCCTAGTAATTAGTTAGTTAATGTAATTTGTTAGTCTATAAATAAGTTTTACTATAGTTATTTGTATCTAACTTTCTCATTATTGTAAATTCTATTCATCATCATCATCCATACAAAGTGAAGTTTTTTAGATTAACTAAAAAAAAAATACTATACTCCCTCACTTACCAAATGCATATTTGGTCTTGGTAATTTGTAAATTCACATGCGGACACTTTACGCTTGTCCGGTCATAGACAATGAATCGCACGCACTCTGTCCAACAACCACTGAATCATTTTATGTCATGTCATCATCATCTCTGAACTAAAACTAAAGTCTAGAACTAAAACTGTGTCGTTGCGTTGGTTGTGCGTGCCAGTACCAATTCATTCCCATCGCAGCTATTTACCCCCCCCCCCCCAATTCGTTGGGGTTAGGGTTTACTGTGCATCACATCAATGTCTTCCAATTCAACAGAGGAGGAAGATGCCGTATGCATAAACGAGGCGTTGACGGACGACGAGCTCCGTTCAATTCTGGTCAGGGTGGAGACCGAGAAAGACAAGGAAATTTTCGGTTTGGTTTGTAAGCGATGGCTTCGGTTACAGAGCACAGAAAGGAAGAAACTCGCCGCACGTGCCAGTCCTCATATGCTTCGTAAAATGGCTGATAGGTTCACACGTTTGGTTGAATTGGACCTTGCTCAGTCCATTTCTCGTTCTTTCTATCCTGGTGTTACTGATTCTGATCTTGCTGTTATTGCTAATGGTTTCACATGCTTGAGGATCCTCAATTTGCATAATTGTAAAGGTTCACTTTTCTCAAACTCATGGCGATTGATCGTGCATTTTAGTACTTTCTTGCAGTGTTTTTTTTTTGTTCTTGTTTGTCGATAATAGCTGTTCATTTAGATTTCAAAGTTCAATTTTTATAGTTTAGTTGTTTCGGATTGGGATTTAAAATTTGAATTTCACCAGCTTCTTCTGGGTAGTGGGTACAATTTTTATAGTTTAGTTGTTTCGGATTGGGATTTAAAATTTGAATTTCACCAGCTTCTTCTGGGTAGTGGGTACACCTGTTTATGAGTCCAGATTGGGGAGTCTCACCTAAGAAGTGAGATTTATTAGCCAAGGGATTTTCACACTAATGGACTAGTATTTTAGGATGATTTCTTCCTTTAGGTTTATGCTCATGCTCATGATATTGATGCATTCATTGTCAGTCTAACTTCTCGGAAAGTTCCATCGTAGAGCCGTAGAGGGTTCTTTCTGATCAGTCGATGGTTCTGACCAATGAATTGTTGTGGAGTAAAATCTTATGAGGACATCGATTCTTAAATAGTGGTGCATTATTATGAGTCCACATTTGAGAGTCTCAACTAAGAACCCAGGCTTATAAGCCAGGGGATTCTCCCACCTAATGAAC
>NC_060059.1:22960958-22980958 GCF_020283565.1 Trifolium pratense | reverse complement strand
AAGGCACGCGGGGGGCCAAAAAATCAAAGTGCTCCAAAATGCACACGGGGGTGTCAAGCAACCTCCATATACCGTGGCATGACCGTGGCCAAGGAATAAAGATAAAATTCCATGCCTAGGCCAAGTTGGACCCAAGGCCCCGTCTCGTTTTGCTATAAGCAAGGGCGTGGCAAGGCACGCGGGGGGCCAAAAAATCAAAGTGCTCCGAAATGCACACGGGGGTGTCAAGCAACCTCCATGTACCGTGGCATGACCGTGGCCAAGGAATAAAGATAAAATTCCATGCCTAGGCCAAGTTGGACCAAGGCCCCGTCTCGTTTTGCTATAACCAAGGGCGTGGCAAGGCACGCGGGGGGCCAAAAAATCAAAGTGCTCCGAATTGCACACGGGGGTGTCAAGCAACCTCCATGTACCGTGGCATGACTGTGGCCAAGTAATAAAGATAAAATTCCATGCCTAGGCCAAGTTGGACCAAGGCCCCCCGTCTCGTTTTGCTATAAGCAAGGGCGTGGCAAGGCACGCGGGGGGCCAAAAAATCAAAGTGCTCCGAAATGCACACGGGGGTGTCAAGCAACCTCCATGTACCGTGGCATGACCGTGGCCAAGGAATAAAGATAAAATTCCATGCCTAGGCCAAGTTGGACAAAGGCCCCGTCTCGTTTTGCTATAAGCAAGGGCGTGGCAAGGCACGCGGGGGGCCAAAAAATGAAAGTGCTCCGAAATGCACACGGGGGTGTCAAGCAACCTCCATGTACCGTGGCATGACCGTGGCCAAGGAATAAAGATAAAATTCCATGCCTAGGCCAAGTTGGACCCAAGGCCCCGTCTCGTTTTGCTATAACCAAGGGCGTGGCAAGGCACGCGGGGGGGCAAAAAATCAAAGTGCTCCGAAATGCACACGGGGGTGTCAAGCAACCTCCATGTACCGTGGAATGACTGTGGCCAAGTAATAAAGATAAAATTCCATGCCTAGGCCAAGTTGGACCAAGGTCCCGTCTCGTTTTGCTATAAGCAAGGGCGTGGCAAGGCACGCGGGGGGCCAAAAAATCAAAGTGCTCCAAAATGCACACGGGGGTGTCAAGCAACCTCCATATACCGTGGCATGACCGTGGCCAAGGAATAAAGATAAAATTCCATGCCTAGGCCAAGTTGGACCCAAGGCCCCGTCTCGTTTTGCTATAAGCAAGGGCGTGGCAAGGCACGCGGGGGGCCAAAAAATCAAAGTGCTCCGAAATGCACACGGGGGTGTCAAGCAACCTCCATGTACCGTGGCATGACCGTGGCCAAGGAATAAAGATAAAATTCCATGCCTAGGCCAAGTTGGACCAAGGCCCCGTCTCGTTTTGCTATAACCAAGGGCGTGGCAAGGCACGCGGGGGGCCAAAAAATCAAAGTGCTCCGAATTGCACACGGGGGTGTCAAGCAACCTCCATGTACCGTGGCATGACTGTGGCCAAGTAATAAAGATAAAATTCCATGCCTAGGCCAAGTTGGACCAAGGCCCCCCGTCTCGTTTTGCTATAAGCAAGGGCGTGGCAAGGCACGCGGGGGGCCAAAAAATCAAAGTGCTCCGAAATGCACACGGGGGTGTCAAGCAACCTCCATGTACCGTGGCATGACCGTGGCCAAGGAATAAAGATAAAATTCCATGCCTAGGCCAAGTTGGACCAAGGCCCCGTCTCGTTTTGCTATAAGCAAGGGCGTGGCAAGGCACGCGGGGGGCCAAAAAATGAAAGTGCTCTGAAATGCACACGGGGGTGTCAAGCAACCTCCATGTACCGTGGAATGACTGTGGCCAAGTAATAAAGATAAAATTCCATGCCTAGGCCAAGTTGGACCAAGGCCCCGTCTCGTTTTGCTATAAGCAAGGGCGTGGCAAGGCACGCGGGGGGCCAAAAAATCAAAGTGCTCCGAAATACACACGGGGGTGTCAAGCAACCTCCATGTACCGTGGCATGACCGTGGCCAAGGAATAAAGATAAAATTCCATGCCTAGGCCAAGTTGGACCAAGGCCTCGTCTCGTTTTGCTATAAGCAAGGGCGTGGCAAGGCACGCGGGGGGCCAAAAAATCAAAGTGCTCCGAAATGCACACGGGGGTGTCAAGCAACCTCCATGTACCGTGGCATAACCGTGGCCAAGGAATAAAGATAAAATTCCATGCCTAGGCCAAGTTGGACCAAGGCCCCGTCTCGTTTTGCTATAACCAAGGGCGTGGCAAGGCACGCGGGGGGCCAAAAAATCAAAGTGCTCCGAATTGCACACGGGGGTGTCAAGCAACCTCCATGTACCGTGGCATGACTGTGGCCAAGTAATAAAGATAAAATTCCATGCCTAGGCCAAGTTGGACCAAGGCCCCCCGTCTCGTTTTGCTATAAGCAAGGGCGTGGCAAGGCACGCGGGGGGCCAAAAAATCAAAGTGCTCCGAAATGCACACGGGGGTGTCAAGCAACCTCCATGTACCGTGGCATGACCGTGGCCAAGGAATAAAGATAAAATTCCATGCCTAGGCCAAGTTGGACCAAGGCCCCGTCTGGTTTTGCTATAAGCAAGGGCGTGGCAAGGCACGCAGGGGGGCAAAAAATCAAAGTGCTCCGAAATGCACACGGGGGTGTCAAGCAACCTCCATGTACCGTGGAATGACTGTGGCCAAGTAATAAAGATAAAATTCCATGCCTAGGCCAAGTTGGACCAAGGTCCCGTCTCGTTTTGCTATAAGCAAGGGCGTGGCAAGGCACGCGGGGGGCCAAAAAATCAAAGTGCTCCAAAATGCACACGGGGGTGTCAAGCAACCTCCATATACCGTGGCATGACCGTGGCCAAGGAATAAAGATAAAATTCCATGCCTAGGCCAAGTTGGACCCAAGGCCCCGTCTCGTTTTGCTATAACCAAGGGCGTGGCAAGGCACGCGGGGGGGCAAAAAATGAAAGTGCTCTGAAATGCACACGGGGGTGTCAAGCAACCTCCATGTACCGTGGAATGACTGTGGCCAAGTAATAAAGATAAAATTCCATGCCTAGGCCAAGTTGGACCAAGGCCCCGTCTCGTTTTGCTATAAGCAAGGGCGTGGCAAGGCACGCGGGGGGCCAAAAAATCAAAGTGCTCCGAAATGCACACGGGGGTGTCAAGCAACCTCCATGTACCGTGGCATGACTGTGGCCAAGTAATAAAGATAAAATTCCATGCCTAGGCCAAGTTGGACCAAGGCCCCCCGTCTCGTTTTGCTATAAGCAAGGGCGTGGCAAGGCACGCGGGGGGCCAAAAAATCAAAGTGCTCCGAAATGCACACGGGGGTGTCAAGCAACCTCCATGTACCGTGGCATGACCGTGGCCAAGGAATAAAGATAAAATTCCATGCCTAGGCCAAGTTGGACCAAGGCCCCGTCTCGTTTTGCTATAAGCAAGGGCGTGGCAAGGCACGCGGGGGGCCAAAAAATGAAATTGCTCTGAAATGCACACGGGGGTGTCAAGCAACCTCCATGTACCGTGGAATGACTGTGGCCAAGTAATAAAGATAAAATTCCATGCCTAGGCCAAGTTGGACCAAGGCCCCGTCTCGTTTTGCTATAAGCAAGGGCGTGGCAAGGCACGCGGGGGGCCAAAAAATCAAAGTGCTCCGAAATACACACGGGGGTGTCAAGCAACCTCCATGTACCGTGGCATGACCGTGGCCAAGGAATAAAGATAAAATTCCATGCCTAGGCCAAGTTGGACCAAGGCCCCGTCTCGTTTTGCTATAAGCAAGGGCGTGGCAAGGCACGCGGGGGGCCAAAAAATCAAAGTGCTCCGAAATGCACACGGGGGTGTCAAGCAACCTCCATGTACCGTGGCATAACCGTGGCCAAGGAATAAAGATAAAATTCCATGCCTAGGCCAAGTTGGACCAAGGCCCCGTCTCGTTTTGCTATAACCAAGGGCGTGGCAAGGCACGCGGGGGGCCAAAAAATCAAAGTGCTCCGAATTGCACACGGGGGTGTCAAGCAACCTCCATGTACCGTGGCATGACTGTGGCCAAGTAATAAAGATAAAATTCCATGCCTAGGCCAAGTTGGACCAAGGCCCCCCGTCTCGTTTTGCTATAAGCAAGGGCGTGGCAAGGCACGCGGGGGGCCAAAAAATCAAATTGCTCCGAAATGCACACGGGGGTGTCAAGCAACCTCCATGTACCGTGGCATGACCGTGGCCAAGGAATAAAGATAAAATTCCATGCCTAGGCCAAGTTGGACCAAGGCCCCGTCTGGTTTTGCTATAAGCAAGGGCGTGGCAAGGCACGCGGGGGGGCAAAAAATCAAAGTGCTCCGAAATGCACACGGGGGTGTCAAGCAACCTCCATGTACCGTGGAATGACTGTGGCCAAGTAATAAAGATAAAATTCCATGCCTAGGCCAAGTTGGACCAAGGTCCCGTCTCGTTTTGCTATAAGCAAGGGCGTGGCAAGGCACGCGGGGGGCCAAAAAATCAAAGTGCTCCAAAATGCACACGGGGGTGTCAAGCAACCTCCATATACCGTGGCATGACCGTGGCCAAGGAATAAAGATAAAATTCCATGCCTAGGCCAAGTTGGACCCAAGGCCCCGTCTCGTTTTGCTATAACCAAGGGCGTGGCAAGGCACGCGGGGGGGCAAAAAATCAAAGTGCTCCGAAATGCACACGGGGGTGTCAAGCAACCTCCATGTACCGTGGAATGACTGTGGCCAAGTAATAAAGATAAAATTCCATGCCTAGGCCAAGTTGGACCAAGGTCCCGTCTCGTTTTGCTATAAGCAAGGGCGTGGCAAGGCACGCGGGGGGCCAAAAAATCAAAGTGCTCCAAAATGCACACGGGGGTGTCAAGCAACCTCCATATACCGTGGCATGACCGTGGCCAAGGAATAAAGATAAAATTCCATGCCTAGGCCAAGTTGGACCCAAGGCCCCGTCTCGTTTTGCTATAAGCAAGGGCGTGGCAAGGCACGCGGGGGGCCAAAAAATCAAAGTGCTCCGAAATGCACACGGGGGTGTCAAGCAACCTCCATGTACCGTGGCATGACCGTGGCCAAGGAATAAAGATAAAATTCCATGCCTAGGCCAAGTTGGACCAAGGCCCCGTCTCGTTTTGCTATAACCAAGGGCGTGGCAAGGCACGCGGGGGGCCAAAAAATCAAAGTGCTCCGAATTGCACACGGGGGTGTCAAGCAACCTCCATGTACCGTGGCATGACTGTGGCCAAGTAATAAAGATAAAATTCCATGCCTAGGCCAAGTTGGACCAAGGCCCCCCGTCTCGTTTTGCTATAAGCAAGGGCGTGGCAAGGCACGCGGGGGGCCAAAAAATCAAAGTGCTCCGAAATGCACACGGGGGTGTCAAGCAACCTCCATGTACCGTGGCATGACTGTGGCCAAGGAATAAAGATAAAATTCCATGCCTAGGCCAAGTTGGACCAAGGCCCCGTCTGATTTTGCTATAAGCAAGGGCGTGGCAAGGCACGCGGGGGGGCAAAAAATCAAAGTGCTCCGAAATGCACACGGGGGTGTCAAGCAACCTCCATGTACCGTGGAATGACTGTGGCCAAGTAATAAAGATAAAATTCCATGCCTAGGCCAAGTTGGACCAAGGTCCCGTCTCGTTTTGCTATAAGCAAGGGCGTGGCAAGGCACGCGGGGGGCCAAAAAATCAAAGTGCTCCAAAATGCACACGGGGGTGTCAAGCAACCTCCATATACCGTGGCATGACCGTGGCCAAGGAATAAAGATAAAATTCCATGCCTAGGCCAAGTTGGACCCAAGGCCCCGTCTCGTTTTGCTATAAGCAAGGGCGTGGCAAGGCACGCGGGGGGCCAAAAAATCAAAGTGCTCCGAAATGCACACGGGGGTGTCAAGCAACCTCCATGTACCGTGGCATGACCGTGGCCAAGGAATAAAGATAAAATTCCATGCCTAGGCCAAGTTGGACCAAGGCCCCGTCTCGTTTTGCTATAACCAAGGGCGTGGCAAGGCACGCGGGGGGCCAAAAAATCAAAGTGCTCCGAATTGCACAAGGGGGTGTCAAGCAACCTCCATGTACCGTGGCATGACTGTGGCCAAGTAATAAAGATAAAATTCCATGCCTAGGCCAAGTTGGACCAAGGCCCCCCGTCTCGTTTTGCTATAAGCAAGGGCGTGGCAAGGCACGCGGGGGGCCAAAAAATCAAAGTGCTCCGAAATGCACACGGGGGTGTCAAGCAACCTCCATGTACCGTGGCATGACCGTGGCCAAGGAATAAAGATAAAATTCCATGCCTAGGCCAAGTTGGACCAAGGCCCCGTCTCGTTTTGCTATAAGCAAGGGCGTGGCAAGGCACGCGTGGGGGCAAAAAATCAAAGTGCTCCGAAATGCACACGGGGGTGTCAAGCAACCTCCATGTACCGTGGAATGACTGTGGCCAAGTAATAAAGATAAAATTCCATGCCTAGGCCAAGTTGGACCAAGGTCCCGTCTCGTTTTGCTATAAGCAAGGGCGTGGCAAGGCACGCGGGGGGCCAAAAAATCAAAGTGCTCCAAAATGCACACGGGGGTGTCAAGCAACCTCCATATACCGTGGCATGACCGTGGCCAAGGAATAAAGATAAAATTCCATGCCTAGGCCAAGTTGGACCCAAGGCCCCGTCTCGTTTTGCTATAAGCAAGGGCGTGGCAAGGCACGCGGGGGGCCAAAAAATCAAAGTGCTCCGAAATGCACACGGGGGTGTCAAGCAACCTCCATATACCGTGGCATGACCGTGGCCAAGGAATAAAGATAAAATTCCATGCCTAGGCCAAGTTGGACCAAGGCCCCGTCTCGTTTTGCTATAACCAAGGGCGTGGCAAGGCACGCGGGGGGCCAAAAAATCAAAGTGCTCCGAATTGCACACGGGGGTGTCAAGCAACCTCCATGTACCGTGGCATGACTGTGGCCAAGTAATAAAGATAAAATTCCATGCCTAGGCCAAGTTGGACCAAGGCCCCCCGTCTCGTTTTGCTATAAGCAAGGGCGTGGCAAGGCACGCGGGGGGCCAAAAAATCAAAGTGCTCCGAAATGCACACGGGGGTGTCAAGCAACCTCCATGTACCGTGGCATGACCGTGGCCAAGGAATAAAGATAAAATTCCATGCCTAGGCCAAGTTGGACCAAGGGCCCGTCTCGTTTTGCTATAACCAAGGGCGTGGCAAGGCACGCGGGGGGCCAAAAAATCAAAGTGCTCTGAATTGCACAAGGGGGTGTCAAGCAACCTCCATGTACCGTGGCATGACTGTGGCCAAGTAATAAAGATAAAATTCCATGCCTAGGCCAAGTTGGACCAAGGCCCCCCGTCTCGTTTTGCTATAAGCAAGGGCGTGGCAAGGCACGCGGGGGGCCAAAAAATCAAAGTGCTCCGAAATGCACACGGGGGTGTCAAGCAACCTCCATGTACCGTGGCATGACCGTGGCCAAGGAATAAAGATAAAATTCCATGCCTAGGCCAAGTTGGACCAAGGCCCCGTCTCGTTTTGCTATAAGCAAGGGCGTGGCAAGGCACGCGTGGGGGCAAAAAATCAAAGTGCTCCGAAATGCACACGGGGGTGTCAAGCAACCTCCATGTACCGTGGAATGACTGTGGCCAAGTAATAAAGATAAAATTCCATGCCTAGGCCAAGTTGGACCAAGGTCCCGTCTCGTTTTGCTATAAGCAAGGGCGTGGCAAGGCACGCGGGGGGCCAAAAAATCAAAGTGCTCCAAAATGCACACGGGGGTGTCAAGCAACCTCCATATACCGTGGCATGACCGTGGCCAAGGAATAAAGATAAAATTCCATGCCTAGGCCAAGTTGGACCCAAGGCCCCGTCTCGTTTTGCTATAAGCAAGGGCGTGGCAAGGCACGCGGGGGGCCAAAAAATCAAAGTGCTCCGAAATGCACACGGGGGTGTCAAGCAACCTCCATGTACCGTGGCATGACCGTGGCCAAGGAATAAAGATAAAATTCCATGCCTAGGCCAAGTTGGACCAAGGCCCCGTCTCGTTTTGCTATAACCAAGGGCGTGGCAAGGCACGCGGGGGGCCAAAAAATCAAAGTGCTCCGAAATGCACACGGGGGTGTCAAGCAACCTCCATGTACCGTGGCATGACCGTGTCCAAAGAATAAAGATAAAATTCCATGCCTAGGCCAAGTTGGGCCAAGGCCCCGTCTCGTTTTGCTATAACCAAGGGCGTGGCAAGGCACGCGGGGGGCCAAAAAATCAAAGTGCTCCGAAATGCACACGGGGGTGTCAAGCAACCTCCATGTACCGTGGCATGACCGTGGCCAAGGAATAAAGATAAAATTCCATGCCTAGGCCAAGTTGGACCAAGGCCCCGTCTCGTTTTGCTATAAGCAAGGGCGTGGCAAGGCACGCGGGGGGGCAAAAAATCAAAGTGCTCCGAAATGCACACGGGGGTGTCAAGCAACCTCCATGTACCGTGGAATGACTGTGGCCAAGTAATAAAGATAAAATTCCATGCCTAGGCCAAGTTGGACCAAGGTCCCGTCTCGTTTTGCTATAAGCAAGGGCGTGGCAAGGCACGCGGGGGGCCAAAAAATCAAAGTGCTCCAAAATGCACACGGGGGTGTCAAGCAACCTCCATATACCGTGGCATGACCGTGGCCAAGGAATAAAGATAAAATTCCATGCCTAGGCCAAGTTGGACCCAAGGCCCCGTCTCGTTTTGCTATAAGCAAGGGCGTGGCAAGGCACGCGGGGGGCCAAAAAATCAAAGTGCTCCGAAATGCACACGGGGGTGTCAAGCAACCTCCATGTACCGTGGCATGACCGTGGCCAAGGAATAAAGATAAAATTCCATGCCTAGGCCAAGTTGGACCAAGGCCCCGTCTCGTTTTGCTATAACCAAGGGCGTGGCAAGGCACGCGGGGGGCCAAAAAATCAAAGTGCTCCGAAATGCACACGGGGGTGTCAAGCAACCTCCATGTACCGTGGCATGACCGTGGCATGACCGTGGCCAAAGAATAAAGATAAAATTCCATGCCTAGGCCAAGTTGGGCCAAGGCCCCGTCTCGTTTTGCTATAACCAAGGGCGTGGCAAGGTACGCGGGGGGCCAAAAAATCAAAGTGCTCCGAAATGCACACGGGGGTGTCAAGCAACCTCCATGTACCGTGGCATGACCGTGGCCAAGGAATAAAGATAAAATTCCATGCCTAGGCCAAGTTGGACCAAGGCCCCGTCTCGTTTTGCTATAAGCAAGGGCGTGGCAAGGCACGCGGGGGGGCAAAAAATCAAAGTGCTCCGAAATGCACACGGGGGTGTCAAGCAACCTCCATGTACCGTGGAATGACTGTGGCCAAGTAATAAAGATAAAATTCCATGCCTAGGCCAAGTTGGACCAAGGTCCCGTCTCGTTTTGCTATAAGCAAGGGCGTGGCAAGGCACGCGGGGGGCCAAAAAATCAAAGTGCTCCAAAATGCACACGGGGGTGTCAAGCAACCTCCATATACCGTGGCATGACCGTGGCCAAGGAATAAAGATAAAATTCCATGCCTAGGCCAAGTTGGACCCAAGGCCCCGTCTCGTTTTGCTATAAGCAAGGGCGTGGCAAGGCACGCGGGGGGCCAAAAAATCAAAGTGCTCCGAAATGCACACGGGGGTGTCAAGCAACCTCCATGTACCGTGGCATGACCGTGGCCAAGGAATAAAGATAAAATTCCATGCCTAGGCCAAGTTGGACCAAGGCCCCGTCTCGTTTTGCTATAACCAAGGGCGTGGCAAGGCACGCGGGGGGCCAAAAAATCAAAGTGCTCCGAAATGCACACGGGGGTGTCAAGCAACCTCCATGTACCGTGGCATGACCGTGGCATGACCGTGGCCAAAGAATAAAGATAAAATTCCATGCCTAGGCCAAGTTGGGCCAAGGCCCCGTCTCGTTTTGCTATAACCAAGGGCGTGGCAAGGTACGCGGGGGGCCAAAAAATCAAAGTGCTCCGAAATGCACACGGGGGTGTCAAGCAACCTCCATGTACCGTGGCATGACCGTGGCCAAAGAATAAAGATAAAATTCCATGCCTAGGCCAAGTTGGGCCAAGGCCCCGTCTCGTTTTGCTATAAGCAAGGGCGTGGCAAGGCACGCGGGGGGCCAAAAAATCAAAGTGCTCCGAAATGCACACGGGGGTGTCAAGCAACCTCCATATACCGTGGCATGACCGTGGCCAAGGAATAAAGATAAAATTCCATGCCTAGGCCAAGTTGGACCCAAGGCCCCGTCTCGTTTTGCTATAAGCAAGGGCGTGGCAAGGCACGCGGGGGGCCAAAAAATCAAAGTGCTCCGAAATGCACACGGGGGTGTCAAGCAACCTCCATGTACCGTGGAATGACTGTGGCCAAGTAATAAAGATAAAATTCCATGCCTAGGCCAAGTTGGACCAAGGTCCCGTCTCGTTTTGCTATAAGCAAGGGCGTGGCAAGGCACGCGGGGGGCCAAAAAATCAAAGTGCTCCAAAATGCACACGGGGGTGTCAAGCAACCTCCATATACCGTGGCATGACCGTGGCCAAGGAATAAAGATAAAATTCCATGCCTAGGCCAAGTTGGACCCAAGGCCCCGTCTCGTTTTGCTATAAGCAAGGGCGTGGCAAGGCACGCGGGGGGCCAAAAAATCAAAGTGCTCCGAAATGCACACGGGGGTGTCAAGCAACCTCCATATACCGTGGCATGACCGTGGCCAAGGAATAAAGATAAAATTCCATGCCTAGGCCAAGTTGGACCAAGGCCCCGTCTCGTTTTGCTATAACCAAGGGCGTGGCAAGGCACGCGGGGGGCCAAAAAATCAAAGTGCTCCGAATTGCACACGGGGGTGTCAAGCAACCTCCATGTACCGTGGCATGACAGTGGCCAAGTAATAAAGATAAAATTCCATGCCTAGGCCAAGTTGGACCAAGGCCCCCCGTCTCGTTTTGCTATAAGCAAGGGCGTGGCAAGGCACGCGGGGGGCCAAAAAATCAAAGTGCTCCGAAATGCACACGGGGGTGTCAAGCAACCTCCATGTACCGTGGCATGACCGTGGCCAAGGAATAAAGATAAAATTCCATGCCTAGGCCAAGTTGGACCAAGGGCCCGTCTCGTTTTGCTATAACCAAGGGCGTGGCAAGGCACGCGGGGGGCCAAAAAATCAAAGTGCTCCGAATTGCACAAGGGGGTGTCAAGCAACCTCCATGTACCGTGGCATGACTGTGGCCAAGTAATAAAGATAAAATTCCATGCCTAGGCCAAGTTGGACCAAGGCCCCCCGTCTCGTTTTGCTATAAGCAAGGGCGTGGCAAGGCACGCGGGGGGCCAAAAAATCAAAGTGCTCCGAAATGCACACGGGGGTGTCAAGCAACCTCCATGTACCGTGGCATGACCGTGGCCAAGGAATAAAGATAAAATTCCATGCCTAGGCCAAGTTGGACCAAGGCCCCGTCTCGTTTTGCTATAAGCAAGGGCGTGGCAAGGCACGCGTGGGGGCAAAAAATCAAAGTGCTCCGAAATGCACACGGGGGTGTCAAGCAACCTCCATGTACCGTGGAATGACTGTGGCCAAGTAATAAAGATAAAATTCCATGCCTAGGCCAAGTTGGACCAAGGTCCCGTCTCGTTTTGCTATAAGCAAGGGCGTGGCAAGGCACGCGGGGGGCCAAAAAATCAAAGTGCTCCAAAATGCACACGGGGGTGTCAAGCAACCTCCATATACCGTGGCATGACCGTGGCCAAGGAATAAAGATAAAATTCCATGCCTAGGCCAAGTTGGACCCAAGGCCCCGTCTCGTTTTGCTATAAGCAAGGGCGTGGCAAGGCACGCGGGGGGCCAAAAAATCAAAGTGCTCCGAAATGCACACGGGGGTGTCAAGCAACCTCCATGTACCGTGGCATGACCGTGGCCAAGGAATAAAGATAAAATTCCATGCCTAGGCCAAGTTGGACCAAGGCCCCGTCTCGTTTTGCTATAACCAAGGGCGTGGCAAGGCACGCGGGGGGCCAAAAAATCAAAGTGCTCCGAAATGCACACGGGGGTGTCAAGCAACCTCCATGTACCGTGGCATGACCGTGTCCAAAGAATAAAGATAAAATTCCATGCCTAGGCCAAGTTGGGCCAAGGCCCCGTCTCGTTTTGCTATAACCAAGGGCGTGGCAAGGCACGCGGGGGGCCAAAAAATCAAAGTGCTCCGAAATGCACACGGGGGTGTCAAGCAACCTCCATGTACCGTGGCATGACCGTGGCCAAGGAATAAAGATAAAATTCCATGCCTAGGCCAAGTTGGACCAAGGCCCCGTCTCGTTTTGCTATAAGCAAGGGCGTGGCAAGGCACGCGGGGGGGCAAAAAATCAAAGTGCTCCGAAATGCACACGGGGGTGTCAAGCAACCTCCATGTACCGTGGAATGACTGTGGCCAAGTAATAAAGATAAAATTCCATGCCTAGGCCAAGTTGGACCAAGGTCCCGTCTCGTTTTGCTATAAGCAAGGGCGTGGCAAGGCACGCGGGGGGCCAAAAAATCAAAGTGCTCCAAAATGCACACGGGGGTGTCAAGCAACCTCCATATACCGTGGCATGACCGTGGCCAAGGAATAAAGATAAAATTCCATGCCTAGGCCAAGTTGGACCCAAGGCCCCGTCTCGTTTTGCTATAAGCAAGGGCGTGGCAAGGCACGCGGGGGGCCAAAAAATCAAAGTGCTCCGAAATGCACACGGGGGTGTCAAGCAACCTCCATGTACCGTGGCATGACCGTGGCCAAGGAATAAAGATAAAATTCCATGCCTAGGCCAAGTTGGACCAAGGCCCCGTCTCGTTTTGCTATAACCAAGGGCGTGGCAAGGCACGCGGGGGGCCAAAAAATCAAAGTGCTCCGAAATGCACACGGGGGTGTCAAGCAACCTCCATGTACCGTGGCATGACCGTGGCATGACCGTGGCCAAAGAATAAAGATAAAATTCCATGCCTAGGCCAAGTTGGGCCAAGGCCCCGTCTCGTTTTGCTATAACCAAGGGCGTGGCAAGGTACGCGGGGGGCCAAAAAATCAAAGTGCTCCGAAATGCACACGGGGGTGTCAAGCAACCTCCATGTACCGTGGCATGACCGTGGCCAAAGAATAAAGATAAAATTCCATGCCTAGGCCAAGTTGGGCCAAGGCCCCGTCTCGTTTTGCTATAAGCAAGGGCGTGGCAAGGCACGCGGGGGGCCAAAAAATCAAAGTGCTCCGAAATGCACACGGGGGTGTCAAGCAACCTCCATATACCGTGGCATGACCGTGGCCAAGGAATAAAGATAAAATTCCATGCCTAGGCCAAGTTGGACCCAAGGCCCCGTCTCGTTTTGCTATAAGCAAGGGCGTGGCAAGGCACGCGGGGGGCCAAAAAATCAAAGTGCTCCGAAATGCACACGGGGGTGTCAAGCAACCTCCATGTACCGTGGCATGACCGTGGCCAAGGAATAAAGATAAAATTCCATGCCTAGGCCAAGTTGGACCAAGGCCCCGTCTCGTTTTGCTATAACCAAGGGCGTGGCAAGGCACGCGGGGGGCCAAAAAATCAAAGTGCTCCGAAATGCACACGGGGGGTGTCAAGCAACCTCCATGTACCGTGGCATGACCGTGGCATGACCGTGGCTAAAGAATAAAGATAAAATTCCATGCCTAGGCCAAGTTGGGCCAAGGCCCCGTCTCGTTTTGCTATAACCAAGGGCGTGGCAAGGTACGCGGGGGGCCAAAAAATCAAAGTGCTCCGAAATGCACACGGGGGTGTCAAGCAACCTCCATGTAGCGTGGCATGACCGTGGCCAAGGAATAAAGATAAAATTCCATGCCTAGGCCAAGTTGGACCAAGGCCCCGTCTCGTTTTGCTATAAGCAAGGGCGTGGCAAGGCACGCGGGGGGCCAAAAAATCAAAGTGCTCCGAAATGCACACGGGGGTGTCAAGCAACCTCCATGTACCGTGGAATGACTGTGGCCAAGTAATAAAGATAAAATTCCATGCCTAGGCCAAGTTGGACCAAGGCCCCGTCTCGTTTTGCTATAAGCAAGGGCGTGGCAAGGCACGCGGGGGGGCAAAAAATCAAAGTGCTCCGAAATGCACACGGGGGTGTCAAGCAACCTCCATGTACCGTGGCATGACTGTGGCCAAGTAATAAAGATAAAATTCCATGCCTAGGCCAAGTTGGACCAAGGCCCCCCGTCTCGTTTTGCTATAAGCAAGGGCGTGGCAAGGCACGCGGGGGGCCAAAAAATCAAAGTGCTCCGAAATGCACACGGGGGTGTCAAGCAACCTCCATGTACCGTGGAATGACTGTGGCCAAGTAATAAAGATAAAATTCCATGCCTAGGCCAAGTTGGACCAAGGCCCCGTCTCGTTTTGCTATAAGCAAGGGCGTGGCAAGGCACGCGGGGGGGCAAAAAATCAAAGTGCTCCGAAATGCACACGGGGGTGTCAAGCAACCTCCATGTACCGTGGCATGACTGTGGCCAAGTAATAAAGATAAAATTCCAAGCCTAGGCCAAGTTGGACCAAGGCCCCCCGTCTCGTTTTGCTATAAGCAAGGGCGTGGCAAGGCACGCGGGGGGCCAAAAAATCAAAGTGCTCCGAAATGCACACGGGGGTGTCAAGCAACCTCCATGTACCGTGGAATGACTGTGGCCAAGGAATAAAGATAAAATTCCATGCCTAGGCCAAGTTGGACCAAGGCCCCGTCTCGTTTTGCTATAAGCAAGGGCGTGGCAAGGCACGCGGGGGGGCAAAAAATCAAAGTGCTCCGAAATGCACACGGGGGTGTCAAGCAACCTCCATGTACCGTGGAATGACTGTGGCCAAGTAATAAAGATAAAATTCCATGCCTAGGCCAAGTTGGACCAAGGTCCCGTCTCGTTTTGCTATAAGCAAGGGCGTGGCAAGGCACGCGGGGGGCCAAAAAATCAAAGTGCTCCAAAATGCACACGGGGGTGTCAAGCAACCTCCATATACCGTGGCATGACCGTGGCCAAGGAATAAAGATTAAATTCCATGCCTAGGCCAAGTTGGACCCAAGGCCCCGTCTCGTTTTGCTATAAGCAAGGGCGTGGCAAGGCACGCGGGGGGCCAAAAAATCAAAGTGCTCCGAAATGCACACGGGGGTGTCAAGCAACCTCCATGTACCGTGGCATGACCGTGGCCAAGGAATAAAGATAAAATTCCATGCCTAGGCCAAGTTGGACCAAGGCCCCGTCTCGTTTTGCTATAACCAAGGGCGTGGCAAGGCACGCGGGGGGCCAAAAAATCAAAGTGCTCCGAAATGCACACGCGGGTGTCAAGCAACCTCCATGTACCGTGGAATGACTGTGGCCAAGTAATAAAGATAAAATTCCATGCCTAGGCCAAGTTGGACCAAGGTCCCGTCTCGTTTTGCTATAAGCAAGGGCGTGGCAAGGCACGCGGGGGGCCAAAAAATCAAAGTGCTCCAAAATGCACACGGGGGTGTCAAGCAACCTCCATATACCGTGGCATGACCGTGGCCAAGGAATAAAGATAAAATTCCATGCCTAGGCCAAGTTGGACCCAAGGCCCCGTCTCGTTTTGCTATAAGCAAGGGCGTGGCAAGGCACGCGGGGGGCCAAAAAATCAAAGTGCTCCGAAATGCACACGGGGGTGTCAAGCAACCTCCATGTACCGTGGCATGACCGTGGCCAAGGAATAAAGATAAAATTCCATGCCTAGGCCAAGTTGGACCAAGGCCCCGTCTCGTTTTGCTATAACCAAGGGCGTGGCAAGGCACGCGGGGGGCCAAAAAATCAAAGTGCTCCGAAATGCACACGGGGGTGTCAAGCAACCTCCATGTACCGTGGCATGACCGTGGCATGACCGTGGCCAAAGAATAAAGATAAAATTCCATGCCTAGGCCAAGTTGGGCCAAGGCCCCGTCTCGTTTTGCTATAACCAAGGGCGTGGCAAGGTACGCGGGGGGCCAAAAAATCAAAGTGCTCCGAAATGCACACGGGGGTGTCAAGCAACCTCCATGTACCGTGGCATGACCGTGGCCAAAGAATAAAGATAAAATTCCATGC
The DNA here is from genome assembly GCF_020283565.1 of Trifolium pratense. Classification (NCBI taxonomy): domain Eukaryota; kingdom Viridiplantae; phylum Streptophyta; class Magnoliopsida; order Fabales; family Fabaceae; genus Trifolium; species Trifolium pratense. Next base: position 22,964,933 of record NC_060059.1, on the reverse strand, counting down.
CTAGGCCAAGTTGGGCCAAGGCCCCGTCTCGTTTTGCTATAAGCAAGGGCGTGGCAAGGCACGCGGGGGGCCAAAAAATCAAAGTGCTCCGAAATGCACACGGGGGTGTCAAGCAACCTCCATATACCGTGGCATGACCGTGGCCAAGGAATAAAGATAAAATTCCATGCCTAGGCCAAGTTGGACCCAAGGCCCCGTCTCGTTTTGCTATAAGCAAGGGCGTGGCAAGGCACGCGGGGGGCCAAAAAATCAAAGTGCTCCGAAATGCACACGGGGGTGTCAAGCAACCTCCATGTACCGTGGCATGACCGTGGCCAAGGAATAAAGATAAAATTCCATGCCTAGGCCAAGTTGGACCAAGGCCCCGTCTCGTTTTGCTATAACCAAGGGCGTGGCAAGGCACGCGGGGGGCCAAAAAATCAAAGTGCTCCGAAATGCACACGGGGGGTGTCAAGCAACCTCCATGTACCGTGGCATGACCGTGGCATGACCGTGGCTAAAGAATAAAGATAAAATTCCATGCCTAGGCCAAGTTGGGCCAAGGCCCCGTCTCGTTTTGCTATAACCAAGGGCGTGGCAAGGTACGCGGGGGGCCAAAAAATCAAAGTGCTCCGAAATGCACACGGGGGTGTCAAGCAACCTCCATGTAGCGTGGCATGACCGTGGCCAAGGAATAAAGATAAAATTCCATGCCTAGGCCAAGTTGGACCAAGGCCCCGTCTCGTTTTGCTATAAGCAAGGGCGTGGCAAGGCACGCGGGGGGCCAAAAAATCAAAGTGCTCCGAAATGCACACGGGGGTGTCAAGCAACCTCCATGTACCGTGGAATGACTGTGGCCAAGTAATAAAGATAAAATTCCATGCCTAGGCCAAGTTGGACCAAGGCCCCGTCTCGTTTTGCTATAAGCAAGGGCGTGGCAAGGCACGCGGGGGGGCAAAAAATCAAAGTGCTCCGAAATGCACACGGGGGTGTCAAGCAACCTCCATGTACCGTGGCATGACTGTGGCCAAGTAATAAAGATAAAATTCCATGCCTAGGCCAAGTTGGACCAAGGCCCCCCGTCTCGTTTTGCTATAAGCAAGGGCGTGGCAAGGCACGCGGGGGGCCAAAAAATCAAAGTGCTCCGAAATGCACACGGGGGTGTCAAGCAACCTCCATGTACCGTGGAATGACTGTGGCCAAGTAATAAAGATAAAATTCCATGCCTAGGCCAAGTTGGACCAAGGCCCCGTCTCGTTTTGCTATAAGCAAGGGCGTGGCAAGGCACGCGGGGGGGCAAAAAATCAAAGTGCTCCGAAATGCACACGGGGGTGTCAAGCAACCTCCATGTACCGTGGCATGACTGTGGCCAAGTAATAAAGATAAAATTCCAAGCCTAGGCCAAGTTGGACCAAGGCCCCCCGTCTCGTTTTGCTATAAGCAAGGGCGTGGCAAGGCACGCGGGGGGCCAAAAAATCAAAGTGCTCCGAAATGCACACGGGGGTGTCAAGCAACCTCCATGTACCGTGGAATGACTGTGGCCAAGGAATAAAGATAAAATTCCATGCCTAGGCCAAGTTGGACCAAGGCCCCGTCTCGTTTTGCTATAAGCAAGGGCGTGGCAAGGCACGCGGGGGGGCAAAAAATCAAAGTGCTCCGAAATGCACACGGGGGTGTCAAGCAACCTCCATGTACCGTGGAATGACTGTGGCCAAGTAATAAACATAAAATTCCATGCCTAGGCCAAGTTGGACCAAGGTCCCGTCTCGTTTTGCTATAAGCAAGGGCGTGGCAAGGCACGCGGGGGGCCAAAAAATCAAAGTGCTCCAAAATGCACACGGGGGTGTCAAGCAACCTCCATATACCGTGGCATGACCGTGGCCAAGGAATAAAGATTAAATTCCATGCCTAGGCCAAGTTGGACCCAAGGCCCCGTCTCGTTTTGCTATAAGCAAGGGCGTGGCAAGGCACGCGGGGGGCCAAAAAATCAAAGTGCTCCGAAATGCACACGGGGGTGTCAAGCAACCTCCATGTACCGTGGCATGACCGTGGCCAAGGAATAAAGATAAAATTCCATGCCTAGGCCAAGTTGGACCAAGGCCCCGTCTCGTTTTGCTATAACCAAGGGCGTGGCAAGGCACGCGGGGGGCCAAAAAATCAAAGTGCTCCGAAATGCACACGGGGGTGTCAAGCAACCTCCATGTACCGTGGCACGACCGTGTCCAAAGAATAAAGATAAAATTCCATGCCTAGGCCAAGTTGGGCCAAGGCCCCGTCTCGTTTTGCTATAACCAAGGGCGTGGCAAGGCACGCGGGGGGCCAAAAAATCAAAGTGCTCCGAAATGCACACGGGGGTGTCAAGCAACCTCCATGTACCGTGGCATGACCGTGGCCAAGGAATAAAGATAAAATTCCATGCCTAGGCCAAGTTGGACCAAGGCCCCGTCTCGTTTTGCTATAAGCAAGGGCGTGGCAAGGCACGCGGGGGGGCAAAAAATCAAAGTGCTCCGAAATGCACACGCGGGTGTCAAGCAACCTCCATGTACCGTGGAATGACTGTGGCCAAGTAATAAAGATAAAATTCCATGCCTAGGCCAAGTTGGACCAAGGTCCCGTCTCGTTTTGCTATAAGCAAGGGCGTGGCAAGGCACGCGGGGGGCCAAAAAATCAAAGTGCTCCAAAATGCACACGGGGGTGTCAAGCAACCTCCATGTACCGTGGCATGACCGTGGCCAAGGAATAAAGATAAAATTCCATGCGTAGGCCAAGTTGGACCAAGGCCCCGTCTCGTTTTGCTATAACCAAGGGCGTGGCAAGGCACGCGGGGGGCCAAAAAATCAAAGTGCTCCGAAATGCACACGGGGGTGTCAAGCAACCTCCATGTACCGTGGCATGACCGTGGCATGACCGTGGCCAAAGAATAAAGATAAAATTCCATGCCTAGGCCAAGTTGGGCCAAGGCCCCGTCTCGTTTTGCTATAACCAAGGGCGTGGCAAGGTACGCGGGGGGCCAAAAAATCAAAGTGCTCCGAAATGCACACGGGGGTGTCAAGCAACCTCCATGTACCGTGGCATGACCGTGGCCAAAGAATAAAGATAAAATTCCATGCCTAGGCCAAGTTGGGCCAAGGCCCCGTCTCGTTTTGCTATAAGCAAGGGCGTGGCAAGGCACGCGGGGGGCCAAAAAATCAAAGTGCTCCGAAATGCACACGGGGGTGTCAAGCAACCTCCATATACCGTGGCATGACCGTGGCCAAGGAATAAAGATAAAATTCCATGCCTAGGCCAAGTTGGACCCAAGGCCCCGTCTCGTTTTGCTATAAGCAAGGGCGTGGCAAGGCACGCGGGGGGCCAAAAAATCAAAGTGCTCCGAAATGCACACGGGGGTGTCAAGCAACCTCCATGTACCGTGGCATGACCGTGGCCAAGGAATAAAGATAAAATTCCATGCCTAGGCCAAGTTGGACCAAGGCCCCGTCTCGTTTTGCTATAACCAAGGGCGTGGCAAGGCACGCAGGGGGCCAAAAAATCAAAGTGCTCCGAAATGCACACGGGGGTGTCAAGCAACCTCCATGTACCGTGGCATGACCGTGGCCAAAGAATAAAGATAAAATTCCATGCCTAGGCCAAGTTGGGCCAAGGCCCCGTCTCGTTTTGCTATAACCAAGGGCGTGGCAAGGTACGCGGGGGGCCAAAAAATCAAAGTGCTCCGAAATGCACACGGGGGTGTCAAGCAACCTCCATGTACCGTGGCATGACCGTGGCCAAGGAATAAAGATAAAATTCCATGCCTAGGCCAAGTTGGACCAAGGCCCCGTCTCGTTTTGCTATAAGCAAGGGCGTGGCAAGGCACGCGGGGGGCCAAAAAATCAAAGTGCTCCGAAATGCACACGGGGGTGTCAAGCAACCTCCATGTACCGTGGAATGACTGTGGCCAAGTAATAAAGATAAAATTCCATGCCTAGGCCAAGTTGGACCAAGGCCCCGTCTCGTTTT